>NW_015555711.1:2417293-2420284 GCF_001515605.1 Sinocyclocheilus anshuiensis
ATTTTAGCAAATGGCTGCAATATAACAAAGAGTGAAAAATTTAAGGGGGTCTGAATACTTTCCGTACCCACTGTATATGTAAAAAATATACCTAAGTTTTTGTGAGTGTGTGTATATATTGTAACCCCCTCATATATATTTTAGAATGTTTCACATACACATTTATAGAAAATAAGTCTATGCTCACCAAAGCTGTTTATTTAAATTAAAACTAAAGTAAAAACAGTAATATTATGGAATATTATTACAATTTAAAGTACTGTTTTCTATTTTAATATATTTAATATTTTATTCCTGTGATGGCAAAGCTGAATGTTCAGCATCATTACTCCAGTCTTTAGTGTCACATGATCCTTCATAAATCATTCTAATATACTGATTTGCTACTTAAATATTTAGTATTATTATCAATGTTGAAAACAATTTCTTTAAAAAAAATATGAATATTTAATATTTTTGTGGAAACTGATACTTTTTTAGGATCTTTTAAAGGTGTCATGAACTGCCTTTGTTTTTATTTTGTACTGTTCTGTGAGGTCCACTTATAATGTTATCAAGATTTTTACATCAAAAAACTTCATAATTTAGTAGTAATAAGCAATTTTCTGTCCTGTTTTAACCCCCCTCAACAGAACGCTCCATTTGAACGTGTGGCGGATTGTAGACTCGGAAGTAAACGCCCACTGCTATGATTGGCTAACAGCGTACATTCATTCATCATAGATGAACGTCATCATTGTGTCTTGTTTGTAAACGAATCCATGGTAAAATGAAGTGAACAAAGGACTGAGTTCTTACTGATGCGGTCTGATTCTTCATTAAAAATAAAGTTCATTCACTCTTTCCTAACGTTGGGAGCTGTTTTTTTTCCACAACTTGGCACTGAACAGGTCTTGTTGTCTTCAGAGCATGTTTATCGTTTGGTTTCTGCGTAGACCTGCACGTTCGCCTCTCTTGTAAACACTACATGTCCGAATCGGTTGGTAGGGCTTAACAGACAGTGATGTCGATCTTCTTCTTTTTTTTTTTTCTTTTTTTAAGTTATATTTATGGGCTTTTATGCCTTTAATGGAAAGGACAGTAGAGAGTAGACAGGAAAGCATTGGGTGGAGAGAGGGGAGCAGGATCGGCAAAGGACCTCGAGACGGGTTAGTGTTGCGCACAGTTGCGCTATATGTCGGCGCACTAACCACAAGGCTATTGGCGCCGACATGTCGATCTTCTTCTGCGGAGGCGGTGCTCATCCACACTAAAACATCATAGAGTAGAACATTCCACAAGCTGTGGTTTTGCGAGACTGCCTTCAATATGAGCTGTTATTAGACTAAGTTTTGAGTATGGAAACTTACAGGATGTTTTTATAGTACAATGACCTCTTATGTCACAAGATCAAGGGAATTTAGATTTCTCAGTTCATGACCCCTTTAATAAATAGAAAGTTCAAAAGAACAGCATTTATTTGAAATAGAAATCTTTTGTGACATTATCACTTTTGATCCATGCTGAATAGAAGTAACCAAACTTTTGAACAATTCTCATTTTACAAATATATGTGCAATATTTCCGTATATATATATATATATATATATATATATATAGCTGTATGTAGCTGTATAAATGCATGTCTGGGTTTTTCCCACCATCATCAGGTCCAGTGTAGAAATTTAGAGACAGACTGGTGTGCTAGTTTTTTTTTGTGTAGGAACATGTTTCATAGGCGGACATTTTCCTATCTGAGTGCTGGATAAAGCAGGAGGAAAAGAGGGGAGGACTGTAGTCATGACTCAACTCGGGAAATAATTACTGGATGGAAACATTCATTGCCGGAATCTGAAACCAGCGACTGGCTGAGTGTCTACACTTGAACTCTCTGTTCTTCCCAGTTCTCTGTTTTTCTATGTTCTGCTTTTTTCACTTGATGCTGTCATAAAACACACTCAAACAAACTACATCACTATGCTACTATGTTAGCTGTTAGCTTTGTCTGTGTCATATGGATAATCTTTCTCTCCCTCCAGCTCTGTATCCCAATCTGGAGGAGCTGGGTGACTATATGGGCCTCCGTCTGAACAGCGATGAGGTCCAGAGAAACCTTGCGCTGGTCCCGGTGGCTGACAATGTAAGTGATTGTCACTGAACACACCTGTTTATTTTTAGAGTTCAGTTCCCTCTAAGTATCGGCACTCATAAAGAAATATTTAATATATGCAAACAATGACATTTCAGAGTCTCAAATGTTTCCCTAGCAGTGCTGTTACTCTTTCCTGATTTAGTTTGCTCTACAGCCTGTTTTTCCATCTCTGTCACCGTTGCCTTGTACAATATTTTCTCTGTTAAAGCAGCCAAGAGTAATTGTGTAAGATTTGAAAAAGAGGAGGAGGCGGTGGTTGTGTTATGTGCGTTAGCATCTGTGCTTTTGGGAGTTTTTTTTTTTTTTTTTTTGGTTTTTGTTTTTTTTCTCTGAATAGTTCAAACTGGCCACAGGGTGTCTTATTTTTTACAGCATCATTCCTGGAAGAAGAGCTCAGAATGACTCATGCACCATAAGGCCTGTGTTGGAGTAATGCTAATGTAGACTGCTTTCTGAGAGCATTTTAAAAAGATACTCAGTGTTCATAGTACTGAACATTAGACCAGCATCTCCCTTTTTGCATCTTTTTGTGTCAAAGATCCTCATAACCCCATTAATAAGGCCCAAATACCTCTTAATCAACAAAAAACACTAATGTATTAATCTTTTCACTAATACTGGATATCAAAAACCGACTCGCCTTATAGCTCATTCTATTATCAATATCTTGTTTTGTTCCATAAAAAGAAACCGAAAAAACACCAGATTTAATCATAGTTATTATTTTATTAAAGTAATTCATTCACATTAGACATTTGGTATCAGTTATAGTGAATGGTTTATATATATATATATTAGGGCTGTCAGTCATTTAAAATTTTTTAAAATAATTACAGGGTGCTGCGATTAATTAATCTAAT
>NW_015555711.1:2420545-2420752 GCF_001515605.1 Sinocyclocheilus anshuiensis
TGTGTAAAAATAGTAAATACCATTATGTCCTCCTGTTTTTTTACAGTAATAAAAGTTATAGGAGCATTAAATAGTTAAAGAAATCATTTTGAACAAAATTCATTCTGATGCTCATTATATTAGCGTTATTAGCGTTAATGCTAACAATTAACTACGTATATGCTAACGGCGATGTTTATTTCAATCCGAAATTCAAAAAATTCAAAT
>NW_015555711.1:2424752-2426022 GCF_001515605.1 Sinocyclocheilus anshuiensis
TTATGTTGTGCAAAAGAAAGTAAGTCATTCAGGTTTGAAACAACATGAGGGTGAGTAAATGATGACACAATTTATTTATTAATTAATTTATTTTTGGTGAACTATCCCTTTAATGTTTTTTATTTTATTTATTATAAATTAAATAATAGCCTACTCTAAAGAAGAAACTAAAACTGCCAGCAGGTGGCGGTAAATGTCTTTATTCATTCGATTCGATTCGTTCAAATGGCTGATTCATGCAGGAATGAAGTAAAGGCTCTCTCTATGACTGCATCCGAAAACTTGGGCAGCTGACTTGCTGCCTCGCTGCCGTATGAGGCAATGACTTTGCAGGCAGCGTTTTTGCACGAAGGCACCTCACGAAAATGTTTTCGGATAAGCTTCTGAGGCAGCTTAATGGTTTAATGATCTACAACAAAATTGAACGAGTTTTTGTGATAACTAAACAAATATTAAATTATTATAATACTGATTTCCCGCTAGAAATAACATCAAAAGTCAAAATTCGATCAGAAGAAGGTACCTCTGGAGACAGGAAGTAAAGTAGAATTTGGATTCGGACGTGCCTTGCTGCCTTCCTGCCTTGGAATGCTGCCTCCGAAGGCAGCATTTTAGAGTTTTCGGATGCAGCCTATGAATGGGCCTTTGAATCACTGGTTCACAAGATTCGTTCACGTGAATTAATTCAGAAACTAAACACCGCTGTGTTGCTCACAGATGCACAACAGTTCTGCTGTGGCTTTATAGGTATTTTTTCTGTGGCAATATTGAACAAAACACAATATTGTGTTTAAAATATAAGGCAATATAAACTTCTTGTTTACTGAACTGTTGTATAAAATCACATTTGCACCTTATGTCTATGATTTACACTCGTGTTCTTCGTGACAAAACAGCACTCGTGTGATATTGCTCTTGCTACTGGTGTAATATGCTTATCATGGTATAAATAAGAGACAAATACTCATAAAGGGGCATTTTTGCCCCAATATCTTGAATTTTAGGGCATAACTTTGTTTATGGGGTTGTTGCCCTGAATCATTTTTGTCAACAGTCAACTATATGAAATGTAAGATGATGTACAGGTTTGGGGACGGGGCCAGTGCGTTAACTGCGTTAAAATATTTTAATCACGTTATTTTTTTCATAACTAATCAAGTTAACGCGTTAAACTGACAGTCCTAATAAAAAAAAAAATAATTATAAAATAATAAAAAAAAATATATAATTACTTTTCATATATATATATATATATATATATATATACACA
>NW_015555711.1:2426055-2452089 GCF_001515605.1 Sinocyclocheilus anshuiensis
ATATACACACACACACACACACACACACACACACCATTTAGGCTACCATTACCATTCGAAAGTTTGGGGTCTGTAGGATTTTTAAATGTTTTTAAAGTCTTTTATGCTCATCAAGATTGCATTTATTTGTAGAAGAAATTTTTTTTAACATTATACATTTCTTTAATGTCACTTTTGATCAGTTTAATGTGTCCTTGCTGAATAAAAGTATTAATTAAAAAAAACAACCTTTTTGACCCCCAACTTTTGAACTGTTGTGTAAATATACTATTGCTAATTGTTACGTCCCCTAGTGGTGTGGAGGTCTAGGGGAAAAGGGGAACGCACATAAAGGCCACTCAGACAAGCACCCCTACTGTTCACACACAAATAATGAGGAACACAGGGAATGACTGAAGCCAAGACAACTGGAAGTTTCACAACAAATAAAGGTGGTTCGCTTTATTAACAGATTATAAATATTTACAACCCAGCATGTGAAAGCTAAATGCAAATCGTGCAATAAACCATGAGCCTATTTACAACTATACCAGACCACAGAAAGAAAGAGAATGAGCAGTGCTAAATTAGAGAAAATAACAAAACAGAAGGTGCTAACTTAAAAACCCCTCCCTCTGTCCTAACTGAAAACAAACGAAAGAAAAGAAACACGAATCTTCGGCGTCACGTGCCCTAAGTAACCTACACTGTCCTAAAACAAAAGATACATAAAGTGGCACACGCTCCTGACCTGGTGTGTTTAACAAAGGCAAACCTGCGTGTTGTAATGTGTATGTCACGTGACGTACTTTCCTCACTCTTCTCTCCGGGAAGGTGTAACACAGATCAGGGAAGGCGTCCCCTGACTAAACAGTTAGGAGCGAACCACACACACAAACACACAGTCGTAAGAGTAGCATACAGAGAGAGACTAATAGCAGCAAAAATGAGCAGCGGCGAAGCAAGCCCCAACTCCGCCTCGCTCTCGAAGCACAAGCTTGAACGTCTTAAATACCGAGCCATCATTCGTGATTGGTTGTCACAGATACAGATCCTGACAGTCCAGCCAGCCAATGGCAAAACCTAAAGAAGAAAAACAGCAGAGAGTAGAGAGACAGAAGAAAACTTTAGCAAAACTAGCAATAACAAAAGGGGAGGGAAAGCACAAAACGCTGTCACGTAACACTAATGTTCAACTAATTTGAGTTTTACACCCCTCTTATCACTTCCTGCCACAGCTTCTACTGTCCTATCATAATGAAGGCATAAATGCAAATAAATAGATTTATTAAAATATTTAGAAATGAACATGAACCTATATTAACATTTTCTAGTTAATATATTGAGTAACATTAAAATTGAACCTTTATTGTAGTATTTAGGTGTTTCTTAGTTATCTTCTACTACAACATATTTGTAGGTCATGAATTCTTAATAAGCTTTACAGCTTTGACAAGGCAATATATAAATGTTTTAGAGAGCCCACTGGTTGGAAAGTACTGCATTAGACCATTTGCATGGGCCACAGTTAACTTTTCATGTTGTATATGTGAACAATGCACTCACACGTATGAGAATAAATACAAATTTTCTCTTGCTTGGCAGCAAGTGGCAGTGCCAAGTTCTGTGGGTGGCATGGTGCGGCCCGTGACCGGTGCAGACATGGGTATCAGGAGGGCAGAGATTCACCCAGGTCTTCGGGAGGTCATCATCTGCAAAGACCAGGAAGGAAAGGTCGGACTACGACTCAGAGATATCGATAATGTGAGTAAAGCTCTTTGCATTAAACTCTTCCTCAGAGTCATAATTAGCGTCGTGTTTCATTGTTTTGAGTGTGTAATTGGTATGTAGGTTAATCGGTAATACGTTTTAGGGCAGCACACCCTCATTCTGAGCAGATGTGTCATTCTTATCATCACCAGCAGGTTGAGGTGTTATTATCTTTCATGTGTGTCATTTCCTCTTTCTGTAGGGAGTGTTTGTCCAGCTGGTGCAGGCGAACTCTCCTGCGGCGTTGGGTGGCCTCCGTTTTGGAGATCAGGTTCTGCAGATCAATGGGCAGAACGTAGCTGGCTGGAGCTCAGATAAGGCCCACAAAGCTCTGAAGGCAGCAGCTGAACAGCGCATCGAGCTCATTGTCCGTGACAGGTCAGTCATTTCTATCAATACAGTATAAACATACACTACCGTTCAAAGGTTTGGGGTTGGTAAGATTTTTTTTTTTTGTCTCATGCTTGCCAAGTCTGATAGAATAGAGTAATATTGTGAAATATAGATACAATTTAAATGAACTATTTTATATTTGGAAATATTTTCAAATATAATTTATTCTAGTAATGCAAAGCTGAATTTTCAGCATCATTACTCAAGTGTTCAGTGTCACATGATCCTTCAGAAATCATTCTAATATACTGATTTGCTGCTCAAAAACATTTCTTATTATTGTCAATGTTGAAAACAGTTGTGCTGCTTAATATTTTTGTTGAAACCATGACTTTTCAGGATACTTTAATGAATGGGAAGTTGAGAAAAATGAGAAATTAAAATCTTTTGTAACAATGTCACTTTTACTGCCACTTTTGATTAACTAATACATCCTTGCTGATAATAATAATAAAACAATAAATAAAGTAATTATAATAATACAAATAATAATAATAAACCCACATTAACAAAATATTGTGAATATTGTCATGACAAGTTGGACAGAATCAGCATGACAAATATATAACGATATTTGTCTAGATCTTTGCTGCCTCCTGGTGGTTATTTATTATAGTTGTAATATTTGTTGAGTTCAGTGTGAAATGGAAACTTCCTGCTTTAGATCCAAGTTAAGCTCTATTAATAACATCTGTGGCAGTTACCACAGATAATTTTGAAACAAAATAAATAAATAAATTAATTTACTGTAAAGCCTGGCTCACACTACAGGATTTTTAGCCCGATTTAGCCCCGATTTCCCCCTCCCGAGAATCGGAGCAAAAATCTTGTCGAGCCCCTCGATCGGTCCCGATGTTCGGCGCGGATTATCTGGTAATGTGAGGCGTTCACCGATCGAATCTTGCACCTCCCGATCTGCTCGCACACAAATCGGGGCCGCCCCGATCATATCAAACATGTTTGATATTTAGGATTTAAATCGGGAAGATGACGGCTATATGATTACGTCAGTACTTTCACAATAGCCAATGCACGACCGCAAAACAGCTGCTGTACGGCCCCGTTGGATAGTGGAGATGGAGGAAACTGCTTCTTGGCGTTGTATAGTAACACAACTGTCTGTATAATGTCGAAAACGTATCACAACCGTAAGGAGAAAGAGAAGCGCTGGAGTGAAAGCGCTGAGAGTGGAGCCTCAGTTTGGAATATACCGGGTGAGTGTAGAAAGCAGCTAGCAGGCTAGCTAACATATGTAAACATCACTGAAATATCAATGACGATCTGCTGCATGAGATCACGTGAGGCGCTCCCTCTGGCATGATAATCTTAATAATATCTTGTAGTGTGTGATGCGCCACGATATAATCAGTTAGGATTTTAAAACTCCTGTAGTGTGAGCCCGGCTTAAGGCACTTACAAGCAGTAGGCTAAACATTTTAAATGCCGTTTTAATTATATAGCCACAGAACATTATATGTTGGCATGAGACATGAATCACTTAATGACCCTACTGACATTAAAGTTAGATACAGTGTCTTGATCATACAAAAATGTGGGTCAAGTCAAAATATTTTTCTGTGGTAATCATAAATATAATTGCACAGATGGGGCCAAAAAGGCTCACATTATATATATTTTGTGTTCCAGACCATTCCAGCGCACAGTCACAATGCATAAGGACAGCTCTGGCCACGTGGGCTTCATCTTCAAATCCGGACGTATTAAAGTTAGATACAGTGTCTTGATCACACAAAAATGTGGGTCAAGTCAAAATATTTTTCTGTGGTAATCATAAATATAATTGCACAGATGGGGCCAAAAATGCTCACATTATATATATTTTGTGTTCCAGACCATTCCAGCGCACAGTCACAATGCATAAGGACAGCTCTGGCCACGTGGGCTTCATCTTCAAATCCGGACGTATCACATCTCTAGTGAAAGATGGTTCTGCTGCCCGCAACGGTCTGCTCACCGATCACTACATCTGTGAGATCAACGGCCAGAACGTCATTGGAGTCAAGGTGAGAGGGGTCACGGTAGTGTTTTCAGGATATGCCTTTAAATCTGCTGTCAAAGCAACACGCCAATAAATAACATTCTGAGATTTGTGGAGTAAATCGTTTTGTTTTCTGTCTACAGGACACTCAGATTAAGGACATCCTTACTACATCTCCCACTGCCATGACCATCACCATCATGCCTAAGTTTATCTACGATCACATGATTAAGAAGTGAGATCCCGCTTTCTTTTATACTCATAAGTGATAATACACAATTACATTTTTTTTTGCCATTAATCCATTAACTCTGTAAAGCCTAAAAAAATAATAGTCAGACAGTTAGACAGTTTCTTTTTGAGCATCATATTTGATAAAGGCGTTTCAAATAGTATAGTATAGGAGTATGGAGCTCACATCGGAGGTGGAAATACCTTAAAAGACCTTTGATTTATTCAGATACTCAAAATGAGCAAAAATATGAAATTTAGTGCAGATGCCAATATTTCTATGGCCAAAAAGAAAGATGAAATTCTGGTAGCTTGTAATGTAAAGCAATGAGATCTTCATAACAGTATATAGCAGACTACTTGAAATGCATATAAATATCAGTTGTCACTCTATTACCTATAATGTCTTGGCAAAATGATATTTAAATGCTTAGTTTTATAATCAAAGTTTTGTAGTTTTAATTATGGGGGAAAACATAATGTTATCCAATACGAGATGTACAAATAAACAATCCTCAAAAGCCTGATGCATCAAATGTGATACATTAACTTTTCTAAAAAATGATGTATGAATAATTAAGTAAACGTAAGTTGCTTTAGTCCAGTAAGCGTTGAAATCTTGAAATATTTCTAACAATATAAAAGTTATTGTTTATTGTGTAAAGATCAGTAAAGATTTAAAACGCACATATACCAGGACCTGAAGGTGGACTATTTTAGAATGATACTAAAAGGCCTTTTACTTGTACAAATAAGTATAAATAGTATAAATACTGTCAGATGACAGAAGGCATGTAGTAGATTGTGTACAACAGAAATTTGCATTATTATATATTATATTAATTATAGGAAAATCATAAATATTTCAAATTCTGTGCAAATGAATGACTTCTTAAAATGTATAGATTATACATTTACACTTAAAATGTAAGATTACAATTTGACATGAACAAAACAGATTGAATGTGTAAGTCAATTGTCATCTCCTGATCATGACAGCCCTAATCTGTATATTCCAGGATGTCAAGCGGCCTGCTGAAGTCATCCATGGATCACTCGGTGCCTGAGGTCTGAACACAGGAGACCACGCACACCCCCTTTCACAATGCCTACAATCTCTAGCCTTCCCATTGGAGCCTTCCACCACATGGGTGGTCTATCACTGATTGGATAAACCCCCTCAATCACATTAATTTATAACATGTAAAAACGGCCTTTTTCTATTTCACTTGTTGGCCGTTATCGTTTTGCCTTCTAGTTCTTGATTCTGTCCTACATGTCATTGTTGCTATTGTTTAATTGTTTTCATATTACATGTTATATAATAATAATCCATTGTCATTATTGAGTATTATTATCCGATTGCTTTATTTTGGCTGGGGGGCAAGGGGTTAAAAACTGAACCTGAGCTTCCGTTTTGAAGAGCATTAGCTTCAACACTCCACTTTTAAATTCTTCCCACTATGCACAAACACTTTCTTTTTTGTTTTTTATCGAACATCTATATGCCAAGACAGCTGTACTCTGCCAGAAGGAATCCTGGGCCAGAATGTGTAATGCAACAACTCATTTCTTATTGATTTTGAACTTGTTTTTAGGTGTTTAAACTTTGATAATATTCTCTGTCATTATCCTGTAAATGTTAGTGTCTCTAAAGATTTATATACAAATGTATCCTCAAGACTGAAATTATTACAAAAATAAATAATAATCCTGGTGATACCAATGGATCTAAAACTAAATGTTCCATTTCAAAAAAAGTTTTTGAGATGCTCCACACATTTCCTCATTTTCAAATGATTAGAAACAAGATTTGAAACAAAGGATGAAAAAACTTCAAAATAGTGAGAAGGCTTTGTTCACCATGCTGTTTAATATAGATCCTTTTACAGAGCAATGAGGGTCAAGAGCGATGTGTTGCAGTGATGTCTGTACACACTAATATTACCATTAAAATATTCTACACAAAAATATTGAGACACTATGAAACATTACCAGACTTACAAGACTGGTTCCACTTAGGGTGCTGATCCTGTTAGACAATACAGAGACAAAACTGAAGTGCCAGGTGAAAATGTAAACACGTCATTAAGAATGACCATTTAAGAAAAAAAAAAACCTCTATAACAAAGGTACATGTGTGAGATCTAATCTTCTAGGCACAGTCGTATAATCCTGCTTAACAGACACTAAACTACTGATGTGTCAGTTTGTCACCAATTTTACATTTCAATATTCACTCTGAAAGAAAAAAGCATGGCTTATCACTTTCGTCTTGTTGAAGGCTATTTCCATTTAACCAAACAATTAACAGAAAAACAAATTATCCATTGCCAGCTTACCCTAAAAAGTGTTATTGGAGAGTAATGCTTCAACAAGATATGCATGTTACAAGACATTTTGTGGTTAAACAACATTCTAAACAAAAATTGTGCCAGTTGACATTGACATCAAACTTGGACATGTTTTTCTTAATCATCCCCAAAAATGCTATAAAAACTGGATATGGAGAAAAACCTGTCACTTGGCTAAAATGTTCAGACACAATTCAGGGAGAGCCTGCTAACTTCAGAAAATAATTAAAGACTTTATTAATAAACTAACATGTATTGAGATCTGTAGATCCTAATGGAGGATGGGAAGCTTTAAAGCAAATAATCTGTGATTATTAATTACCATCCAAATGCAGAAATAAAAATGAACTGATATTCATATACACATGCATTCTCACATTAAATTGCAAACACTCATACAAAATGGAAAAAACTGTGATATGACAATACACGACAAAATAGAAATATTACTCAAATTTACCAGCATACAGGGCCAACATACTCATCTCTGCTTGTAATATGGCTTCAAAAAATTCAAGAAAATCTTATCAAGGCCTTGTGTGTCATTTCAACAGGTATACAAAGCTTTATATCAGCGTACAACATTTATCCAGCCAAATAACTAATGTAATAGTTATTTACGTACATTTCATTGACAGACAGTAGCAGTTTGGAGGAAACCTCCTGTTCTTGGGGTAACAATTGATTACAATCTCATTTAACCTCCCGATACATATTCTGATAAGCCAAAAAAAAACAGAACTATCTGAAAGCCACACATTCATAATTTCAACATACATGAAATTAAAATTACAAGACATTTTGTGGTTAAATAACATTCTAAACAAAAATTGTGCCAGTTGACATTGACATCAAACTTGGACATGTTTTTCTTAATCCTCCCCAAAAATGCTATAAAAACTGGATATGGAGGAAAAACCTGTCACTTGGCTAAAATGTTCAGACACAATTCAGGGAGAGCCTGCTAACTTCAGAAAATAATTAAAGACTTTATTAATAAACTAACATGTATTGAGATCTGTAGATCCTAATGGAGGATGGGAAGCTTTAAAGCAAATAATCTGTGATTATTAATTACCATCCAAATGCAGAAATAAAAATGAACTGATATTCATATACACATGCATTCTCACATTAAATTGCAAACACTCATACAAAATGGAAAAAACTGTGATATGACAATACACGACAAAATAGAAATATTACTCAAATTTACCAGCATACAGGGCCAACATACTCATCTCTGCTTGTAATATGGCTTCAAAAAATTCAAGAAAATCTTATCAAGGCCTTGTGTGTCATTTCAACAGGTATACAAAGCTTTATATCAGCGTACAACATTTATCCAGCCAAATAACTAATGTAATAGTTATTTACGTACATTTCATTGACAGACAGTAGCAGTTTGGAGGAAACCTCCTGTTCTTGGGGTAACAATTGATTACAATCTCATTTAACCTCCCGATACATATTCTGATAAGCCAAAAAAAAACAGAACTATCTGAAAGCCACACATTCATAATTTCAACATACATGAAATTAAAATTAAAAAAATATATATCAGGAACATATATGCCTTAATTTCTTTAAATCGATTGTAAGGTTATTTGATAAGTGCTCAGTTGGAATGAGGTGAAAAAGTGCAGAGACTAGACTATATGCCCACTGACCACACAAATTAAGCACAAATTAAGATTGTCAACTAGTTAAAAGAATAAATATCAAGCGCTGAAAAACCTTACAGACGCTACATCAAATCGGCACAACAGAAATCAGTAAATTATTTAAATGAGAATTTCGCAAATAGACAACAAATAAAGCCTGTATCACATTATACCGTACACAATATCAGAGGGAGGAGGTAGAAAGAAAGGCAGCGGTTATTCATGATTTTGAGGGACAGAAGATAAGACAATATGAGAGACACAAATAACTACAATAGTGATCATCTGGCTGATTATCTGGTACACTGTTGACTGGCAAATCAATCCAGCTGTCACATATACACAACGCATAAATATTCACATGAATTTATGAATCGATGTTGATTTTTTTGAAATGGTGGTGTTGGTGAAATCTAACCCTGAACCACAATCCACATGTATGCATTGGCCTTTGGACAGACAGAAACTCACAATCAAGTATACTTCAAGTAATTGCTTATAAAGTGAATTATAGTGCAATCGACATGTCATTAAATGTCACCCGTCACCTAAGTGTCAGTCAAATAAATGGTCAACATGAACATCATAGGGTACATGAAATCATTGCCAAATGTTTGGAAAAAGCTGAAAGCAGACAATTCTAAATTAAAATTTGTTTCTGCAAGTAACTCAATACAAAATAAATTTTTTGCTTTCTTTGATCTTTTTAGTGGAATTATGTCACATAGTATTTCGGAAATAAAATATTAGCTAACATTTAATAACATTAGTACTAATAGTCTTGTTTAGCAGGGTGTAATACTAAATTAAGTTCAGCAGTTTCCTTATTTAGCAACTCTCATGCCAGCTGTTGCCAACCACATCCGGCTGTAATTATATAACCTAGACTAACAGTGAACATGAAAATTAGACCTATTATTAAAGATTAGTATTTCATCCAAAAACATCTGGCTATGACAGTTTTTTGATGGGCACACAGTGAAAATCGCAGTGAAACAAAATCATAAAATTCATTTCTGGTGAAAAAGCTCCCATGACCCTATTAAAGTCATTTAACCCTGATCATTGTCTAAACGCTGAATCTTTCTTACTGTTCATATTATTACTTAAAATGCATTACCCTTTTCCTAAATACACAATTTAGCATTCAACTATACAGAGTATTTCTGAACCATCAAACTTTCCCCACATAATTGAGCCTAGTATAAAGAATACATTATCTAAAATACTCCAGATGGACCAAGTATCATTTTGTGACAGCATTTATCTAGGACACTAGTGGTATATGCAAAGCATATAAATAGCTCAGCAGGCGCTTGCCTGGCTCCTTAAGGGGGAAAGATGACTGTTCTTCTCTTATGCCACACAGGCAGGAGTAATGGGACAGCTAACTACTGCACTCATGGCTACAACAATGATGGCCATTAGTAATCCAGGTACTTTGGCTGCACTGTACATTAACACAACACAACACTCGCTCAGAAAAGTCAAGACACACACACACACACAGACACACACCCTCTGCGGTGACAGTAAGAGGGACGCACAAAAGGACAAGTTTTTTCCCATCACCTATTGCGTCTCTTCACTCTAAATAAGGGTAATACAATCCTATTAAAGGGGATCTTTTAGTGTCACTCACAAAGCTGAGTTAATGTCATTGTGTCAGTCCATCATTCAGAACACATCATCTCGCATCTTCACTCAGGGTAGTAGTTGTGGAAAAAGGTGAAAGCTCGTTTGAAGTCCTGAACTTCATTAGCATCTCATTTGTAGGTGTAAATACATGCTAGTGATTCCCCTTCCTCATTCTTATCTTGTCTTGGATATAGACCATAGAGAACCACAGTATTAAGGTGCTGTGCTCAGACACTATCCTTCCACTGGTTGCCTCAATTCATTTTACATGTGTTAACCATTCCCTAATTGCACATCTGACAGAAGAACAGTGATATCACTGGCTTCAAGGCTTCTCCAGAGAGAATAGCTGGTCTCATATACTCATTCCCCCTGGACCACCTCCTCCTGCGGGGTAGTGCCGAAGGCCTCCTCCTCGACGCAGGGAATGGAGAGCCACAGTGCAGCAACCTCGCAAGAGAGAACCAATATGGTACATTGGCTGACCAACACGGTGTGGACCCCGACAGAGCCACGCCACTGTGGGGACCACTGGCACGACCACCGCAAGCAAATCCACTAGGAAGTGCCGGCTCCAGTAGTTCTTTGCTGGTAAACCACAGCCAGACGACATGGATTCTGTGCTCGTAGCACTCTCGTCAACCTCATCTTGATCTTCTGCACCTATATTTATGACATGATCCCCTTCATCCCCAGCGTCTGTTAGTACACTACGAGGCTGAGTGGTCTGTGCAAGGGGCTCTCCTTCAGTCTCAATCAATGGCTGCATGGAGCAAGGGGAGTTGCAAGGGTTTGGCAAAGGGTCTGTTACAGGTTGAGGTTGAACAGAGTTGGTTACTTGGGATCCAATGGTCTCCGTGGTCAAAGCTGTTGTGGTGATTGGTAAGACTGTAAGGAGCTCTGAAACAGTTGTCTCCTTGACAGAGGACTCCAACGCTAAATTCGCAGGTCCTTTTGGAACAGATACAGTTGGTGACCAAGGCTCCATTGCAACAGCTGGTGCAGACTTAGTGGAAAAGTCTGTGATGACAGAAGCTGTGGCAATTGTTGCCATAATGGCTGATTCTGTGGCTACTGACTCCAGATCATCTCCCTCATCAGACATCCAGGTAGATGTCGGACTGCATGCCTGGGAGCGGAAGGTGTGCTCAGCAATAGTGTCCAGATCAGAGTTAAAGGATGTACTGGGACCATGGGCAGGGGCCGAAGCAGGGTCATGGTCGTAGTCGGTTTGAATGCCTTGCTCACGCAGGTGATGCAGGTATAGGTGATGATGCGACAGACATGGATGACTTACACTAACAGTGGTCCCCGTCCCGATCCCACTGCAGCGGAGTGGCACAACTCTCGGCTCGCTGATGCTCAGTGCCTCATATGTGGAGGAGTGTGGCAGGCGGGAGTACGCATTGAGCAGCGAGGCTGTCTCTTGAGACAAAAACGCAGCCTCCAGGAGCAGGTCTGCCTTACTTGCTCCTCTTCCACTTTCTCCACAGCAAACAAACCCGCTGTCCTGCGTACCCTCACCTGACAAACATGGAATGTCACACCCATTTTCATTACCGCCACGTTCCTGGCCAGTCTGGTCACTTAGCTTGGTGTAGGTAGAGCTGCGGGTAAGTGAGCGAGCTGGGGAGCCTTCGGAAGACTCCGCCAGGCCCTCGCTGACCTCCAGCCCTGCCCCCACCACCCCTCCACCTGCCAGGGTTTCTCCTGTTTTGGGGGTCCCGATCTGAGCCAGCTCCATGCTCTGCAATAAAGACTCCAGCTTGTGGTTCTGGAGGTTTATGTCTTGGAAGCACTTTTGCACTCCAGTGTCGGTGTCTCCCAGACTGGATCTGACAACATCGACAACCTGCTTAAGCTGCTGGATCTCCCTGCGAGCCTCCTTCAGAGTCAGCTGGGCCTCCACGCGGTGGCACTCCTCTTCAATCCAATCTTCTTGCATACGAGACAGCTGAGTACGCAACTCATCAATCTCAGTGTCCCTAAGGAAGGAGGGGAAAAAAGACAGAGGATGTCAAAAGAGTAAAGCAAGGAAGGAATGTCAAGAAGTGACTTGTGGGTCAAAGACCAAAATTAAAACTGCTGTGTGAAATGTTTTCACTTAATACTTTTTTCTATCCCAGTACAATGTGACTTGCCAACTATATGGAATTGACTGATAGTTTACTTTCTTTGAAAATTGTACTTTCCTTGAACATGGTGACAGTTTAAGTTGGAGCTGCCCAACATAGTAACACAATGGCTTCAACAATTGTCTGAGTTTGGGGAAAGACCTTCTATTCGTTTGACCAGTGCAACCCTCTACATTGCGAGTAAATCACTCGCATATGCGACTAAATCTTACTCTGGGCGACTAAATAATGTCCAACATTAGCCATTGGCTAATTAGATTTAACACGCCAGTATGTGTGTGAGAGGCGTTCAACACCGATTTTCACTCGATAAACACGCTGACTGAGCACTTGAGAGTTTCGCTCTCCGTCAAGCGATCTGTACTATTTGGATGCGCTCAATGGATCATGTCATGTACTCAATGGATGCGCAGTATGTAGCACGCAGCGCACCTGTTTTTGACGTACCGCAAACTAGTGTGAAGGCGCACGACTCGCCGTCGCTTTACTGATAGCGCTGTGTTTCTCACACATGCAAAGAGAGAGAGCGAGAGTCTTGCATACCATGCTGAATCGACGCGCTACATGTAAACCATATTCTTTGTTGTATTTTCCTGTCAAAATAACAGAGTTCATTTAGAATTATTCAGCTTTTAAGAACAAGCAGAAGATATGCCGGTTTCTCGGCAGTGGGCGGGGCTAATGCGCGAACAGCTCTCATTGGCTGGCGCTCATCTATTACCGTTCCTGTTTTGATTTCAGCAAATCAGTTCGAGCGAACGCTGACAACGTGATTAATATTCATGAACCCAGCATATAATAGTAGTAGTAGTAGTAGTAGTAGTATCTTTTAATAATAATTACTATTACCTATGCTATGACCAACAATATCTTAAACATCACCACCAGTCCTAAGTTCAGTTAAAATGACAAATATGCATTCATTCATGGTTACCAAGTTTTAGTTCTAATCACTAGTTCTATCATTAAATAGTGCTTAATTATCATAATATCATAATATAATGCTTGATTGGCTGAAGTTAAGAGTGCACATTCAGTTGTTTAAGAAGCTGTTCCATTTTACAAATGGAACAGCGTGTGTGTGTGTGTGTGTGTACTTAACCATATTTTGGGGACAAATCTGTACCCAAAAGTGAGCAAAACCTGAAAAAATCGGCAAAAACCTCAATTTGTGGATGTCCTCATTTGTAAAACTGTTATAAAAATAAAGTAAACAAAGTTTTTTTTTTTCCTTTTGAAATTGTAAAAATGCAGAAAGTTTTCTGTGAGGGTTAGGGGTGGGTTAAAAAGTATATAACTATCTGTATATAAAAACAATAGAAGTCTATGTAATGTCCCCATTTAAAATTTCCTTGCTATTAGACAAATGGAGTCCTTAGAATAGAAGGAAATAAATGACAAATTACACAGTCTAAATGCTAATATTCAGCAGTTAGTGACTTGATAGATAATTGATACATGGTCTAGAAATCAACCAAGTGCAAATTTGCATAACAATTCCAAAATAAAGGAATAACTTTAACTGCCACTCAAAGCTGCTTAAAGATAAAACTAATTTCTTCATAGACTGATGAGATGATTAGTGCATGGGCCCTCATTTTATGAATGATTCATGCCTTACCTGTCCTGCAGTCTTTCGATGCTTTCTTTGAGCCGTGCTCTGAGGTGTCTGATACACACCTCTTTCTGTTGCAGTGGGGTAAGGTATTGCTCAGGTGGAGGGGGCCGGATACCATGGTTATCATTGCAGGAGGTGTATTTTATGTGACGCCTGATATGGATGAGAAAAGTGGTATATACTACATATAAACAAACAAGAAAGAAGAGAAAGATGCAATGCCTCGCTGGTATATGGGTGAGTTGTGTCTCACCTATGGGTTGGGCTTCCGTCACTGCCCTTGCATGACCCTGAATTGCTACTGCTGCTGATAGAGGCATTTCCATAGGGATCACGGTTACTGACAGGTGCTGGACTCCGTCTGTAGCATAACAGAATCACAATTTCAGAGTGTCACCTTCAAGGCCACTTAGGGGGACGCAGGATGAGGAATAAACAGAATGCACAAACACACACTAACATGAACAAACAAAAAGTACAATTCCATGAAACACAAAATCAAACATGCCTACTACAAATTGACTAACATGCCTCTATACATACAGTCAACTAGTCAACTAGGGGGACAACACCTTTTATGGATGAAAAAAAGAAAAGACACCCAGCTCACATAAAACTGCAAGCACAAATTGCAAAGTAATACAAACAGTTGAATTATGTGCTGAGGCACAGATGACTAATCATGATAAATTTCCATCATGAATCAATTATGAGAAACAAACTGGCAGCTGAACAAGCAGAAATTGAATGCAGAGCCATCTAATGAGAGCTCACTTTGCACACCACAGACATGAAATCATCTTCAACTGTGACACACAAACTGGCAGCTGAACAAGCAGAAATTGAATGCAGAGCCATCTAATGAGAGCTCGCTTTGCACACCACAGACATGAAATCATCTTCAACTGTGACACACATATGCAATTCGAGCTTTAAACCCCCAGTAAAATCAAAATGTTGGATTTTATAGGGACATCGTGCTGTGGTTGAAGAGTTTGAATCCATGCTGACACAATGCCACACAGAGAACAAAGAAAAGTGAAGAAAAGAAGAGAAAGAAAAAAAGAACAAGACAGAAGGGATGATGGAGCGCTGACCGACAGTGGTGTTCCGGGGACTTTGGTGTCAGAAATCCTCTGCTCTGTCTCATAGAGACCATAATGCCTGACTCCATGGGTGTGTAGTCTAGCTCTATAAACCTGCAATAGTCAAAACTGACCCACAAACAAAAAGGAATCATTACACAGGATAGCGCACACACCTAAAGTTCACCTTAACCTGTTTTGTATAAAAATTCAAATGAATGTTTCTGTGGACATTTTCTTGTAAACTTGTTTATAATGAAGCTGGGTAGAAGCAGTTGTGCTACAAAAAAGTAATCATCTGCCACTTATACAGACTGGGTTGTAAGCTTTTCATTATGCTCTATTTGTATCCACAATTTTTTTTCCAGTTTCCTGAAAATTATGTATACATCTGTCATTGAAATTCCTGGTTTGATGCACTCAATATTACAATTTTGAATGATTGCAATTTACATAATATTTGGTTAAAGTAAGCAACTTTGGGTTGATGTCAGTCTAAAGTCCATTTCAAACATCCAATTGAAATTAACTTGAGATGAAGCTTGTTTCATTAAGATCATGAAACTCTGTACACGAGGTTGCAGATCTGACAGATTACTTGACAGATTGTCAGACTAATTAAGTCAGCAGTTAGGGGAGGACAGAGAGAAAGATAAAAAGGAGCTTCTTATTAATTCTGGTTGTCAGAAACACTAGCACAGGGCTGGGAAGGATCAGAGCCACTTTGCCACACTTAAAAGAATAAAAAATCATGCTGGACATATTTATTATACAAAGGCTTACTAAATTACTTTTGACAGAATTACACTGTTTCCTTCATCCTTGCTGGCATTAAAAGTCTCTTTTATGTAAACGAAAAAGAGATTCTAACTATCTAACTGATTTCAAGGACTCTTTAATCTCCCAGAAACATTCTCTTTTGGGAAAATTAAATCTGGGGTTAGCAGCGCTGAAAGAAAGCACTTCCTTTAGGTGGTGCAGAGTGCTGTTTTTACAGGCATGATGGATAACTTTGAATCCAGTGATAGTCTGATATTATTGAACTGATATTTGGTCATTTTTATTTCAGTTTTGTGAGTGAGTTTTGAGTAAATATCAGTATCAGCAGCAACCACTAAAAACCTTATATCAGTTGAACCTTATACCACTGAATTACTAAAACTAAAATAAAAATCTATTAAAGCTAAACAGAACATAATAATTTTAAATAATAACTAATAAAAATGATACACACATAAACATTACTAAAACTTACATTAAAATGAAAACTGAAAATATAAAAATACAATCTAAAATTCATAAATGATATAATAGTATATAAACAACACTAAAATAACTCTAAATATTGTCTAAATATAATTATCTTGAGTTAAACAGCTCAACATGTTATATAAAAATAGACCAATCAAAACAGCACATTTACAATGACAAGCCACTATAACTACTGTCCACCAGGACCACCATTGGTGGGCTATAAAAGGTTTGCTGAACTACCTAACCATGAAAGCAAGCCAAGGTCATGGTTAAGGTGAGAGCAAAGCAAAGAAAATAAAAGCAAAGTGAAAGACCCGAAACAAACAAAGCGTGCTTGAGGAGTGACTCTGCTATCAATACTGATAGCAAGGAAAAGAAAGGAGAAAGAGAAAAGCAGCCAGGGTAGTTGGACAGACCAGGTACGTCCATTATGTTTTCAGTGATATGGACTAATTGAGGGAAAGTCGGGTAATGTGTAGTGAATATGTGCACTGCATTGCCACACACTCATTAGAATCACTGAAAATATCACATTCATTGTCGATCTCACAGATTATCATTTCAATCACAGCCAAAATGGCTTCTCATGGAACAGATTTACAGATGATTAAATGATCCATTTACTCTTCCTCTGAGCCTCTGTCAAAGACCGGAGAGTTCAGCGTAAACTGCCCTCTCAGATCCCCAACATCAGCATCAGTGGTAGCAGGTAATGGGCTGGTTTGAAATTGGCGTGTGAATGCCCAGTGCAGCAGTGTTGACTACTACAGTCATGCCCTACTATAGGGTACGGAATCAGAGTCTCACACAGGGGATGCAGTGGGAGATGACAGCATTTGTTGCAAGCGGTGCTTAGGCTGTAGGGCCTTCAGCAGGTTGAATCTGAGGAAACAGAGATGAGACAGAGGCACAGAGCTGGGCTCTACTGCAATATTACCATTAAAACTCATTGCCACTATAAAATTATCTGTATTTAGACAGAATTGCACACAGGCGTGGCTTACACAGGAAATGTGTGGAATTTTTAGATGTAACTATTTAATTTATATATCACTGTATAATTGTACAAGTGTGATTCATACAATTACACATATTTTACTGCAGTCGTTATGTAAAATAATGCTAATAAAAGAATGCGAGTGAGTGAGGCACAGCAGCATGTTTGGGCTAATCTTACTCGAAGGTCTAAATTGGAAGATATGCATGATGTTGTATCTTAGTTTAAAGTTACACTTGACATCTTATTTCTGAGATGCACACAATAAAAGGAATTCAAAACGTTTGAACTTGAAATCACGTTCATTGTGTCATAATTTTAAATATGCTTATTAAAAACAATGCTTTTATCCATGTGCTTGTTGAATAATGTTTCTTCTATAATTTGATTCAATTTGTTATTTGTTTTGAAATCATTTCTGCCTTTCCTAATAAGATTTTTAAACAAATTAATACTTTTATTTAGCAATGATGTATTAAATTGATCTTTAGCTAAATACGTTTGCATTTCTACAAAAATGTCTATTTCATAGAAATGCTGTTCTTTTGAACTTTCTATTCATCAAAGAATCCTTAAAAATGTATAACAGTTTCCAAAATATATTAAGCACAACTATTTCAACATCGATAATCATAAGAAATATTTCTTAAGCAGGTAATCAGTGTTTTTGAATGATTTCTGAGGGATCATGTGACACTAAAGACTGGAGTAATGATGCTGAAAATTCAGCTTTGCCATCACAGGAATACACTACTTTTTAAAATACTTTTTGAAACCAGTTATTTTAAAATGTAATAATATTTGTTCACAATATTACAGTATTTTGATGAAATAAATGCAGCCTTGCATAAGAGACTAATCATATGGACCCCAAACTTTTGAACGATAGTGTATATTTGTGTGTATGTGTTTAATAGCCAAGTACATTAATGTGCTTATAAATCTTTTAAACTGGCCCCTCAGGAAGTTCTTATACAATCTGGCATTTGTAGGGTGAAAAAGGTCTTGACAGCAGAGAGAGAAATTGAAAGCGCTAAACAGCTGATGTATTAATGACGGCAGCGGAAGAAAGAGAGAGAAAGGATTATTGAAGCACTTGAAGCTCAAAAGGTCATTAAACTACAGCAGAGATCTTACTGTGATTAAGAGAGTTAAACAGCAGCTAGAAGGGTTAGATATTACAGCAAAGCACCAACACAGCTGCAGGTTTGAAAGAATGTCTGTTAGAAAGAAGACTTGGAGAGAGACAAAAGGTGCCATACTTGCGCGATCCAGAGCCAGATCTTTTATTTGAAGGTGAAGACATGGAGTCAGCTGTCCCCTCCTTCCTTTCTCCTTCTTCAGCTGGATCTGTCTTCCTCACTGTCAGCACAGCATGAAAAGCTCAGCTGCAGCCAGCCTGAATAAAACACAAGAACACAGACAGTGTCGTCAGTTGGACTTGAAGAAATTATTTTCTATATCAAACCATGTATCAACCCTCATCTCACTTACATAACAGCAGTTTCCTAAGGAGGTACATTCTAAAAAGAAATATTTCAGGTTTGTTGCCACACTATAATACTATTAAAGGGACAGTTCACCCAAAAATGTAATTCTGTCATCATTTGCTTACCTTCCATGTCAGTCCAAACCTAAATTACTTTCATTGGTCTGCAGAAAATAAAATAAACTCTTTTTTCAAATGTTGTGTTTTGAAAATGCATTTTTCCATTCATGTTCCATAGAATAAGGAATAAATGATTTCAAAAGGTTTCACTTTTAGGTGAACTGTCCCTTTAAGATAGACATAATGTTTGCATTTTTTCTCTTACAGGATCATGTGAAGCAGATCATGCCATCAAAGTCAAAAGTAAACATAAGAATCTGTCCATTTCATCGAATCTATCTGATCTCTTCACACTCAGTAGACCTGGCAGCAGCATTGCTTGCGGAGCTGTAATATATTTAACATTGTGCTGACACAGACTGGTTGGTCTCTGACTCTGCGTTGGTGCGAAGCCAGACAACAGAAATAATAGAGCTTTAACTTTCACAATCAGATTACTCAGTGAAATCAAGATCTACCCAGAAGCTTTAAAAAAAGTTTTCATTCCTGATACAGCTAGAATATTTAATTTGAGAGAAACAGACAAAAGAGGAAATGAGAAAAGGAAGGGTAAAAAGCAGCGATTTCTGCTACATTGTGCATCCTGAGACACATGCTGAGGGAAAAGAGGGATTAATGATCTAAATAATTAAAAAGGAACTGGCACAGCTCAGTATAAGCAACGATACACTGCAATATGCTCCTCATAATAAGCAACTCAATCCTTTACCATAATGACATGACCTTTCAACCACTTGGGGTTGGCTGGGTGATGAAAATGAACAAAACATGTTCGGTTAACGTGTTATTATTGTCAACAAAAAACTCAAATAAAGCTGAAATAAGAAATAAATTAGATGAAAAATGAAATGTAAGTGAAATAAAAAGTAAAGAAAATGAAATGTAAGTACAATGATGAAAGCTCATTAAAACAATAAAAATTATATTATTAATAAGTAACTATATTATGAATAAATAAACAGGGATCTAATAATTTTTTATTTTTGGAAAATGTGCAGTCGCTGAATCAGTATCGGGACAGTGTGTTCTCCCTCTGACGCAGTGTGAGTCATAATGTAGAGCGCAGCTGTGAGATCTGTCCTATCTGTTTGAACTTTGCACCGATGCAGAAGACTACAGTCTCAGTCTCTCTTATTTTATACCGTCTGCCTAGTTTGTATCAAATACACAAACAAAATAATGAATATTCAGATCATTCAGATCAAATGAACTTATAAAAAACTTTTTTGGCTATTGTGTGTGGCTCATAAATTAAGCAGACTTGTCTGAAGAAGGAGTTATTGGAAAACATGTGAAAGGAAGTACAAATACAAATCTAAAAATATGAATTGCTTAGAAAAAGAACACTGTATTTGCATAAGGAAAAATAAAGATACTATATTTTGATGAGGAAATCTGCTGTGTCATGCTCCTGCTACAGCACTGGATGACCTCTGGCTGCTGTCGTATGAGATGTGCAGAAAGCTGCAGATGAGTGACTGTTATGACCCAGCACGTCTCTTCTCTCTCACAGGCCACATTCAAGCTATATTTGCTCATACACACTTGCTCATAAACAGCCAAATATCACACACTGACTTGCAGCTTTAAAACAGATTATGACTTGAATATAATGCAGGTAATGAAAGGCAAAGAGCAAAGAAGCAGAACAGAAGATCTGTTTGACAACTTAGATTTTTTCATGCACATCTTTGTCATATAGCAGCATTTTATAGCGACCATGTCAAGCTCCAAAAACAACAACAACAACAACAAAATATAAAGAAAAGCACTATAAAGTAGTCCATATAATTTATTCTCCATAAGACGTCAGGAGCCATATAATGAGGAGCAGACTGAAATTGATGCCATTATTCTAGCATTGTTATTGTTAACTACAGTGTTGGGCAAGTTACTCTGAAAAAGTAATCAAATTACTGATTACTCCTTTTAAAAGTAATCACGTTACTGTTCAGATTACTTTATTTCAAAAGTAATTAGTAATTAGTTACATTACTAGTTACTGTTACTTTTTTCTCCTGTGAGCACGCAAATTTCAGCACTGTATTGCTCAATGCTGCAAGTGTGTTATAGCCTAAGTAGAAACTCTGCATACGCTTGCACCTGTTAATCGTTTATATTTTATATTAGTTCATGTAGCTTTTGTGCAATACCGCTCTGCACTCTGTTGCGTCAGGTCTCGCGGGAGAGCAGGTCTCTAACCCACTGGCAATTGACTCAACAATGCGTGTGCTACATCCTTTTTACAATCTCCAGATTATAAAACACTGCATTCTGTCAGCAATGTAACGCGGCAGTAACGTATAGAGACCTCGGCTTGTAACTATATTCTAATTACTATTTTGAAAATTATAACGCGTTAAATTACTCCGTTACTAAAAAAGTAATCAAATTACAGTAACAAGTTACTAAGTAATGCGTTACTGCCCAACACTGGTTAACTAATAACAGAACTATTAAAAAATAGTTTTCATTAATTGAAATAAAGTTAGGTTACACTTTATTTTAAGGTGTCCTTGTTACAGTGTAGTTATACATTTAAGTACTGAGTAATATTAATTAACTACATGTACTTACTATATGGTTAGGGTAGGACTGGGCGATAAATCGATAATGATAATTATCGTGATATAATTTTCCTCGATAAAACGATATGAAGAGTTCGATAAATGTTCGATATAATGTTCATGAGCCAAAAATGGAATGAAAGAGCGCGACTCATTTGAATCACGGCACACGGACCGTTTATCCGCTCAGTTCAAGGTTCATAACAGCAGCGCGAGTTTACCAGCAGATGCGTTTACTCGCTGACGAGTCTCGGTCACATGAGATCCAGTGTGAAGCGCTTGAGTTTAGCGAACAACACAAATGACTCGCTGCTTTAACTAGTTTAAAGGCAGATGAAACAGCGCTGACAAACAGGAGAAACACTGTGTGCAACGATACAGTCAAAAGGCTTTTCAATCTATAAATCACCATCATTGACCATGCATTTACAGTAACACTAACTGCACTATGGTATTGTGTCATAAATGTGGGTATTTGTATTGAATTTTATTATATTATTAATGTAGACATGTATTATACGGTGCCCCGGAGGTGACATGTTCGGTTAACTTAGTTTTGTCGTGGCCACGACATAATAATTCGTGGGAACGTGATAATATGTCGTGGCCACGAGATATTAATTTGAGGGAACGTCATATTAACTCGTGGGAACGTGATATTATGTCGTGGCCACGAGATCATTTTGTCGAGGTAACGACATCCTTATGTTGTGGCCTCGAGATGCTATGTTGAGGGAACGACATCCATTTCTCGTGGTCACGACTTCTTATGTTGAGGGAACAACATATTTTTCTCGTGGCCACGAGTTTAATGCGTAAACAAACCTGGGTGACCATAGCAACCCGGGATTATCAGAGATAGATTCATTAATATTTTATTTTGAATTAAGAAATGATTATATTATTTATTATAGAAATTATTACATTATTAAATTATTATATTAACCATAGGCCTTGGCTACCGGACTGTATTACGTGCGATAGTCAGCATTCAAATGAAGTTTATCACGAATAAATGTTACATAAAGTGCATAATATAAAATAGGCCTACAAGAAAATATTTTTATACATCCTACAGTCTTGTAAGTCCATTAACCGATCGTCTTTTTCCCGTAATATTTGTATATTATTATTATTATTAGCCTATTATTATTGGTTATATTTTTATATTCGTTTATATTCATTTTTTCCCCTTCATTTCGATCTCTTTACTTAAACGTTCTGAATACTTTTGTAAATAATACCCTACTGTAAATGCTCAACATGCCAATAAAGCTTTGATTATGCTGACTGGAATTTTTGCTGGAATGCAGTTTAAATTTAACATATATTTCATTTTATTTCAGTTAATTCATAGATCATAATTATAAATACTATAGTGTTTCGTTGAGGAATTAATCATTCATGTAGTTTCATATGTAAAAGAAAACACAACACGCTCATTTATCATCACACATGGGCATAAATACAATCATAAATTCAAAATTTTATTGGCATAATTGTCAGGTTATTTATTTGTCGTTACCTCGACAAAATGATCTCATGGCCATGACATAATATCACGTTCCCACGAGTTAATATGACGTTCCCATGAATTAATATCTCGTGGCCACAACATATTATCAAGTTCCCACAAGTTATTATGTCGTGGCCACGACAAAACTAAGTGAACCGACCATGTCACCTCCCGGGCACCATAGTATTAAATGTATTAAAGGAGTGATGCAATATAATTGCAGTATTTTTGTGATTAAGCTATAGCATGTGTGCATTTAGCCTGATATTAATGTTTTTAGACTACTGTTTTTCATACAAATACCTAAAAATCATATAGTTATATTTTTCCTATGGTATTGAGGTGTGCTATATGTGTGGTTTTAACTGTGTTAACTGTTATCATGATCTAAATGTATGCTATGGAAGGCAAATGGTTAATTAAAAAAAAAACTACATTTTTTTAAATTTAAATTAAATTTCACCATATAAAAATGAGGTTGCTACAGTTTTTACAGATGTTACTGATTTTGATAACGAACAAAAATTTACATCTGCATCCTAACTCAAGCTACTACTATTATCAAATGTGCAATTGTAAGAGACAAAAAACTAATATTATTATTAATATTATCAGGCAACACAAACCTGTTTCTTGATTTGAAATAATATCACATTCAGAACATGCAGAAACTAAGAAATAGATTTTTCTACTAAGATATTTATTTTGTTAAGGAAAATTAATGGTCTGGTTTCTACAACTTTCACTTTGGAGCAAAAATCTGGCTTTAAACTTGAAAGAAATAAAGATTTGACATTTATCGTGATAATTTTTTTGGCCATATCGCCCAGCCCTAGGATAGGGTTAGGATTAGGGTTTGGCTTAGGGTTACTTGCTTGCAATTATGCATAATTAATTGTTATTATAATAGTAAGTACATGTAACGTGTAACAAGTACACCTTAAAATAAGGTGTTACCTAAAGCTAACATAAAATCAAATAAACATGATGAAAAACTCAAAAAACTTTGTTGCCTTGGTTTAAGTACTAAAATGACTAAAACTTAAATAAAAATAAATGTAAAATAGATATTAAAAAATGACTAAAGCAAAATCAAGCTTACTAAAACTAACTAAAATAAAAAAAAACTTTCAAAATATAAAAATTAAAAGTTTCAGAATAAATACTATAATTGTATAAATAACACTAAAATAACACTGAATTCACGTTTAACTCAAGAATCACTGAGTCATTATTGAGTTCATCAGTTTAATTCACTAACAAATCCTTAGGTTAACAGTCATCACTATGATATTTGTATGGAAACGATCAAAATAATTTTTTTGTTACAGAAGAAAGAAAATAGGTTTGGAATGAAAATAAAAAGAATAAATAATACAGAATGTATATTTACATTAAATAATAATAGCATTACATTAAATAATATGTAAATAATATCAGAATACTTACTTGTAGAACTATTCCTTTAATAAATCTGGTACCACCCTCAATAAAAATGAGTAAGCCCATCTTATGTTTGCCTAAATCTTATGGGAGCCAGACAAAGATGGATTAGGAAGTGATCAGAAGTAAGTGATTATGAAGTTATTTATCATGTCATCCCTCATGGGTCCTAAGAGAGAAGTGATCACTCAGTCAGTGGATTGAATGGTGCTAAATGCATCCAGTGTGGATGGATAAATGCAGCATGAATGCTCTGAAGTGAATAAACAATACAGCAGCTCTGTCATGTCACAAACATAAACTACATTTCAGTAGTTGTAATCAGTGCAATCTGCTAAAGTAGATTTATAAATAAATCAATATTACATTTACCTCACAAACAATTACAAATAGTAAGAAATACATATTAAACAAATATCCAGTGACACTATACTTAACGTCAATATAGAGAATGAATGTAGGTAAAGTGGGACACTTTTTTATGATTTGTCATTGCCATTGTTTTGATATAACTGAGATCCAAATGCCTACATCAATGTCATTCCACACCAGTTTAGGATTAACTGAAAGGGATAGTTCATCCAAAATAAAAACTTGTGTCATCATTTACTCAACCTAAAGTTGTTCCAAACCTGTATTCCTTCCAAACAGTTGACAGTCATAGCATTTGGAAGCCGGTGGCCACCGTCAACGGTTTGGTTACCAACATTCTTCAAAATATCTTCTTTTTCGTTCAACAGAAGAAAGAAAGTCATACAGGTTTGGAACAAGTGAAGGTTGAGTAAATGATGACAGAACTTTAATTTCTGGGTGAATTATCCCTTTAAAGGGTTAGTTCACCCAAAAATTAAAATTAGCCTGTGTTTTACTCACCCTCGAGGCATCCTAGGTGTATATGACTTTGTTCTTTCAGATGAATCCAATCGGAGTTATATAAAAAAATCGCCCTGGCTATTCCAAGCATTATCATTGCAGTGGGCGGGTGTTTCTGTTCAACAGTCCAAAACATGTCAAATTGAATTATCCCTTTAAAGGGTTAGTTCACCCAAAAATTAAAATTAGCCTGTGTTTTACTCACCCTCGAGGCATCCTATGTGTATATGACTTTCTTCTTTCAGACGAATACATTTGGAGTTATATTAAAAATTGTCCTGGCTCTTCTAAGCTCTATCATTGTAGTGGGCAGGTGTTTCTGTTCAACAGTCCAAAACACATTAAATAAAGCGTGTGCATCCGTAATAAAACGTGCCTCCCACGGCTCCGGGGCATGAATAAAGGCCTCCTGTAGCGAATCCATGCGTTTTTATAAGAAAAATATCCATATTTCAAACGTAATAAACATTTTTATCCCACTTCCTCTGACTGTCATACACGGAAGCCGTTCCGGCGGATGACTTAGGGCGTATGCGTCGCGCGTGGCCTCTGAGATATGCTAGTCTCACGAGTTTGTTTACAGGAGCAAAGGAAGCAAAGTTTCCTTACTTTAGCAAAGAAAAACCAGTCTCCTCTTGGCTCCGACATTCTTCTTTACAAATCCTCGTTTTGTACTTCTAATAAGTGACCGTTGTTTTGTTTTGATCTCTCCGTTGCACTTCCGCGTTCGTCATTTCTGAGCGGCGCATGCGCAACACCGACCTCATACGTCATACGCCCGGAACTGCTTCCAGTGTACAACAGTGAGCGCAAGCTACATTAAAGTGATTATTACGTTTTAAATATCGACATTTTTCTTGCAAAAACGCATCGATTCGCTACAGGAGGCCTTTGTTCACCCCCCCCCCC
>NW_015555711.1:2452099-2474644 GCF_001515605.1 Sinocyclocheilus anshuiensis
ATGACCGGCATTTTGTTTTGTTCTCTCTCCGCGTTCATCACTAATCATGCAACACCGATGTCATCCATCATACGTCCTACGTCATCCGCCAGAACTACTTCCGTGTACCACAGTTAGTTGAAGTGAGAGAGAAGTGTTTATTACGTTTGAAATATGGATTTCAATTTACGCATTGATTCGCTACAGAAGGCCTTTGTTCACCCCCCGGAGCCGCGTGAGACACTTTTTTTTATAACTCCAATTGGATTCGTCTGAAAGAAGAAAGCCATATACACCCAGTAGGGCTGCACGATATATCGAAATATCGCAAATGTAAATATTGCAATATGCATATCGCAAGGGCGTGCGATATCTGAATCATTTTAATAATAGGCTACTTAAATCAAAACGTTGCAAAATGTCAAAGTTTTAGTTCGACGCATATAGCAGAGAATTGCTTGACCTTAAAAAAAGTGCAATAAGCTGCAGAAAACAACTATTTGCTGTCTCGTCTTGCTGTCTCACACCTGAAGCGCGTACACAAGCCGCATCTCACACAGCGTCTCTTCAGTTCTGCCGCACACGTGCAAAGCGCGCGCACACAGAGAGACGCGTTTCAGACCGAGTTGATTCGTCTTTCGCATCTCCTCCTTATGTTTGAACAGACACATACACAGAGAATTATGTCAATAGTACCCGTCTCGACGATCATTCTCGTAAACGCAGTCGGTTATGTTTTAAATGAATGTGTGCTGCTGAATATGTCACTATACGTGCTGCTGAATATGTCACTAATGTTAATCAAACAACAAAACAGCTATAACAAAGATTAATCTAAATTTAATTCATACAGTGAACACTATGCAGTGTTATTTTACACCTAATTATAAAATTTCTTTATCTGAATACTACCATTTATTTTATCTATGCTTGTAAATTGTGTATTTCTTTTTTTTTCTGACTGTTCACTTGCCTTTAATCATGTTTGAACTTTCTCAGACTATTGTTTTTGCTGTGGTATATGAAGAAGTACTTAAAGTGTATGGAAAGCAAAGTTACAATGATATAAAATTAGTGTCATTAATTTTTTTTGTTTGTATGTTCACACTGATGTTAAAATGACATTTTCTGATTTGTGACATTACTTTTTATGTAATGCTAAAACACTGCTGGTCACTTTCAGAAGTTGTAGTGATTCTTTATTTTCCAAGAAAGAATGTAAAACAAATTGGTTATATAATTTTCATTTTTAAATATTTTAAAATATAATGAAAAATTGATTTTACACACTTCAAGCAATATCGTATCGCATATCGAATATCACATTTTTAAACAAGGTATCGCATATAGCATTTTTCTTCAATATCGCACAGCCCTAACACCTTGTATGGCTTGAGGGTGAGTAAATAACAGGCTAAGTTTAATTTTTTTGGTGAACTAACCCTTTAATGCTGATTTTCAGTAATCGAAGAATCAATATTATTTTATTTACAAAATAAACTTTTCATTTTAATTTGAGTTCAATATTTAGTCATTTTGCTATGTGCTGTTTTTTTTTTTAGTAATAATTCTAAATAGTTCTAATAGTTAAGAGTCTAAATACTAATTTATTTTATTTCAGTTTTAGTTTTAAGTACTTTTTTAGTACTTCAGCTTAGTTACTTAGATGGTTAGCCAGTTAATTATTTCATTTATAACTTTGAGTTTTTCAGCTTATATTTATAGGCTACTTTACTTCCGATTTATTTTAGTTATTGATTAAAATATTAATATTTTATTACTATTTTAAGATATTTTAAGACATGTATTGTGAGAAGGTTACATTTAAGTGTCACACTTTACTTGCATTCACCCTATGGAGTGAAATATGAGTGTGCTCATTGTAGCTGAAGCACATTTGGTTGAAACCAATGTAGTAAGGAAATGCTGTGGAAGATTGGCCTGCATGCTGAGAAAATGTAGAGCAGTCACCATGGAGACAGCCATTCAGCCACTATTCTAGAACGTGAACTCCACAAGTGGTGTGATTGGCTTTCCTAGCTTGTGTGTATGTGGTGAGACAGACAGACCTGACAGCATGGTGGTGACATTACACAACCACAAGGCAAGCCTCAATGGCAAGTCTACATGCAACAAATAGCATGCTGCGCAAAGGAGAAGGTGATAATTACTGTAATACCAGAGAGATTACTACTAGTGATGCACCATGACACACTGTACAGTTTAACCTGCTTTAATATGTTAAAAATAATGTAAACTTGCTTGGTTGTGATAAAGACTACACATGATGATCTTTCCAGATCTTCACAAATCCACTTTTAAGCACACTTTCTCTGCAGTCCGTAAGTCCTTACAGGGATGCAAGGTCATACTGCACCCTAGGCCCTAAAACTACACTGTCCCTGTCACGACTCACAGCGCACAAAACGTGCTGAAACCAAATCAGAAATAAAGCCTTTCCCAGGGCTACAGAACGACAAACAGTAAGTTATAAAAACACAGGTCTAGATTACAATAGTATGAAAGCGCAATACAAAACAAAAGCAAATGCACACACATGCTTGCTGCAGGGAAACATCTGCGCTGCACATATAAACACCGAAACCCAAAATGTGTGCGAAACACGGCGTGCAAATAAACACCATTTAGCGTGCGAATGTGACATATAGTTTCGCTCGGTACATTCAGACATCATATAAACCCTATACCTGGCGCGTCACAGTCCTTGGTTTGTCCTACACACGGGGAATGCAGAAGGAGTCCTTCGCTACAAAGATGAATCACGTTTCGCACGTCATACTGCAATGCAAAACATTTGACATTTACCTGGTTGCAGCCTTCCGGCGAGAATCAGCTTGCCTTCATGTAAACAGCAGTGTTTTGTCGTGTTTACCCGGGTGCTCGTCCCCGGCAAGGACTCCGCCACAGCGGTGCTCCGCTGCTCGGGAGGGCGAGTCGACGGGGCGGTGCTGCTGCTGATAACGAGAGGGACTCTGGCGCGTGAGGTTTGTTTGAGAGCCTCGTGAGGGAAGACGAGCGTTGACATGAAAGCAGATGCGTAATATTACGACGATCTCCTTAAAGGGGACCCCGTATTTACATTTTAAAAGTAAAATCAACGTGGTTATAACCTGCATAATTTCACTGCACTTAGTTACTGAAGAAGAACTCAAGTGGGAAATGCCAAAGTCGATTAGAAATGATCGAGAAAAGTTAAATAGATAGAAGCAAGCAATAATGGAGGTAACCCTTAAAATAACCACCAGTCTAAAAATAATAAGCACACATTTTCCAGGCATTATACTCCCATGGGACTCTAGTTTGGTTTACGTCCGCCTAATCAGATATCATATATCCAACACTCTTCGGGCATCAGAGTAAAAGGAGAAACTCATGCGGTGTTATGATTTGCTGTTTCCGTTTAATTGTTTACATTTTCATTATTTGTTTAATTGTTGTCAACAATGTTCAGATAGACGCGCAACCGAACTGTCTTTTGACGCCCAATCACCAAAACGTCAACTATCAAACTTAAATATGTAAATATAAAAGATAAATCATGACATATTAAATATTTGTATCGAAAATCTAGAATATATATATATACACCAGTCTAAAAATAATAAGCACACATTTTCCAGGCATTATACTCCCATGGGACTCTAGTTTGGTTTACGTCCGCCTAATCAGATATCATATATCCAACACTCTTCGGGCATCAGAGTAAAAGGAGAAACTCAGAGTCGCCCTTTCAGCACCACGGACAGCGCCCTCCAGGCTCTTCTCATTGATTGGACACTCCCTATGGGATAGGTGGCGATAACGCTTGTTTGTTGTTATTGTGAAATACCCAAGCCAGAAAGAAAGAAAGAAAGAAAGAAAGAAAGAAAGAAGAAATGAAAACTTTGGAACAGAATGTGAAATAAAACTATTTCTTTGGTCTCAGAATTAATGTTTTGTCCATGATCTGCCACAAATAGAAATAGTTCTTTATGGTGTTCACACAAATGAAATAAAACTAAGAAATCTTTCTGTGACCAAGAAGAGACAGTATGTCTTCCACGTGACTGCACCTAACAAAAAGACACGTGATCATCCAAGCTTGTTTTTTTTCCCCTTGTAGGCTTTGTATTATTGCCTGTGTTAATGCAATGCTAAGTATTTGTTATATAAAGTTTTTGTAATGTAAAGTTCTGTTGTTTTCTCTTCAGTGCTTCTGACATACACAGTGTTTCTGCTTTTTTCTATAGTGTTCAATGAAAGACTTACTCGAATGTAAATTCATTTAAATACAGCCCATTTTCAGTTTAATCAGCTAATAAAATGTAAAGGAAAGTGAATGTAAAACACAGTGATTTTATGTATTATTTTTATGATGTATTCATTTATACAGGAAGGTACATATTGTATCTCAAAACACTCTGAGCAACTGGTAATTACATAATTCCTTACAGTCCTCCTGACAGAGGATTAGCTTCTTGAACATAAAAGATTGCAAATGTTCCCAGTTGTTGTTTTATTGTCTGTTGATTGACAGGACAACTGTTCAGCATGTAGACAAGTTTCTCAAGAACTACAGTTCCCACCATCTGCTAAACTGAAAGAGGTGCTGGAGTATCTGACTGAGAATGCTTCTCTGTAAGTACACGATTCCCATTAACTCTTCCTCACTGCAAATGAATGTTGATTTAATCTAATTAATAGGATTTTTTAGATTAGGAAGTTCCCAGCTATTAATGCAACACTGCAAAAGATGGAATTGACATGATTCTGTTTCTATGAATATATTATATGCTTGGATATTTATGGTAGGTTTTATAATCAATATTTTTAGACTGTTTGCTCATACCGTATAAAGCAAATCTGCATTGGTGATGTTTCCCATTTATCATCAACAAAATGCAAAACTGAAATTTTATTAATTCAGAAGTTCCCAGTTGTCAGAGATTGCCAGAATTATCTGTTCTGTTCAGCATGTTCTTGTTAATGGTTGGTTTGTGTGTGTGTGTGTGTGTGTGTGTGTGTGCTGAAGAGCTTGGGTTAGCTGATGGACAGGAGTTAGCTGTTGCTGATGTCACCACACCGTTAAGCTCAACTCCACATCAGAAACATGAGAGATTGAAAATGCTTAAAAATGTGTTTGTGTGTTTAAGGAGGAAAGGGACTGGACTAATGAAGAGTGTGTCCCACAGCTGCCACTCACAGAGATCAAGTACATATGCTAAAATCACACACACACACACACACACACACACACCTGTGCAGATTTGTGCTGTTAGAAAGCAGTTGTTAATCAAATGCATGCACAGATCACATGCACCCCCAAACATGCACACATACGATGCTGATTTTTATGGATCTATAATAACTCATTTATTGTAGTGTTTGTCAGTTTGTTTTCATGTTTGTTCTGTGTGTTTTTTTCCAGATTAGAGCTGCCTAAAATTGGAAAACCTGGGCGACTAAGAAAAAGAAAAAGAAGAAAAAGAAGAAAAAGAGGTTTTTGGAGAAAGCTTTGCTCATGCACTTACAGGTACACAGTAGGATCTGTTGGTGAAAAAGACTGATCTGGTTTGTTGTCCTGTGCATGTGCCCATATAACATATAGAAATGAAGATCAGATGAGTGTGGTCAGACTGAGTTGAGTCTAAATAAGTTAAATGTTGAGTGACAAAACACTGATTTCTGATTTCTGATTTTTCATTTTTGTCACATAGCAATGACATAGAGAGTGGAGAGGCCTCTTCAGGAATAGAGACCCAGGCGTAGGAAAGTAGAAGGTAATGAGTCACCAGATGACAATAAGGCCGGTGAGGGTAACCGCAAGACACCAAGGCCAGTGAGGGTCACCACAAGACACTGGGGCCAGTGAGGGTCACCACAAGACACCAGGGCCGGTGAGGGTCACCACCAGACTCTGGAGCCAGTGAGGTCACCACAAGACACCAGGGCCGGTGAGGGTCACCAAAAGACACCAGGGCCAGCGAGGGTCACCACAAGACAGTGGGGCCAGTGAGGGTCACCGCAAGACACCGGGGCCAGTGAGGGTCACCGCAAGACTCACTGGCCCCCGCAAGACACCGGGGCCAGTGAGGGTCACCACAAGACACCGGGGCCAGTGAGAGTCACCTCAAGACACCGGGGCCAGTGAGGGTCACCACAAGACACCGGGACCAGTGAGGTTCAATTTTGAAGACACAGACAAGATAGATGCTGATGTTGAGTCAGCTGACTCAATTAAAACTTGTCATCTTCAATAAATTTTGGAGTATATTTTTCATTATTTGTTCTGTACCCATTGTTTATTTTGTGTGTCCAGTCAGGTTGAATTTACAAAATTCTGCACTCAACTGACCGTTCACAAAGAGTTTGATTGACAGGCGATCTAAGCGATCAGAGTCAATCATAACTCCGAATCCACCATATTGTCCGGCAAACAAATCAGACAGGAGGGTAGATTAACTTCGGTGGACTTAAACTTGAAAAATGTTGTGTATTGACATCTTACCGTGGTTGAAATAAAATACGTTCTGATGTTTGTTCATGTTTATTTTGTGCTTTAAGGAAATACGTTCTGTTCACGTGTGTCGCTTGAACTGAGGTGCTACAGTGGTCTGTCACGACATTGAAGAGCCACAAAATGGTATTTCACGAGTTCACACTTACATATAATGAACAGAGTAAAGGTTATGCGTATTTGGCGTGCTGTCCGGGGAGAGGGCTCCGAGCTCGGTAATTACTCTCGAGCCCGGGGTGCTCCCCCTGTCCGGGGAGAGGGGTCCGAGCTCGGGTCTAAGCCCGGACCCAAAGCGCTCCCCCCGAGTGTTCCTCCCCGTGCTGGGGTAGGAACGGGCTGAAGGTGAGGAGTCGGGGTGGTGGAGGGATGCTGAAAGACTAGAGATAATGGAGGTAAGGCTGCTTTGATTATTTATAGAGGTGCTCTCTTGTGCTGATTGGATAGATGACATAATTACTGATGATGAACTGGCCGTGTTAATTATCTGCGCGTGCTCCTCCCGAAATTTGTTAATAAAACATCACTTCACGAGTTCACACTTACATATAATGAACAGAGTATGAAAAAAAGCTCCTGCGGGAGCGGGAACTGCTGTGGCATTGGGGAAATATGGAAGAGCTCCTGCGGGAGCGGGCACTGCTGCAGTGGGGAAATATGGAAAAAACTCCTGCGGGAGAGGGAACTGCTGTGGCGGTGGGGAAATATGAAAAAGCTCCTGCGGGAGCGGGCACTGCTGCGGCAGTGGGGGAATTGGGGCTATACTGACGTCAAAGGGGTTGGCCGATGAAGGTTCGGTGGGCTTCCTTGATGTGTGAGCGGTCCGATCGGATGTAGCTCTTGAAAGCTTCTGACGACCAGCGACCGAGTGCTTGTATCTGCTGCTGGGAGAGGCCTTTTTGGGCCACTGTGGTTGCTGCGCCAATTCGGAATGAATGGTTTGAAAAATTATCAGCTGGGGTACCGGATAGGAGTAGAATGGATTTAAGGTGCTTTTGAAACCAGAAACGAGTGACGGGGCGGTTGGAGTCATCTGTAAAAAGGGGGTCGGATGGGAGTTTGGACTGTGATTTCCTGAGCTGGACAAAGGCTAGGAGGGCTTGGTATGGTAGTATGGGTGATTGTAGCTTGAAAATAAAAATGAAATGGCCTTTCTTGGTCTGGTCTGTTTTACTTTGCTTAATGAAGTAAGAGATGGTTTCGTCATCCAGCACTGCTAGATCGGAGATAGTGGGGTGGATGTTTGGATTGAAGCTAGATGTGATAGCGAGCTCAGAGCATCTGAGAAAACCGAAGAAAGCCCTGCGGGATGATGCGCATCGCGAAATTTAGATGACCAAGAATGGATAGCAGCTCGCGTTTGGAGCAACTTGGGTTGTCTAAGAGGGTGGAAGCGACCAAGATCGTCCTATCAATTTTTTCCTTCGGCAGAGAAGCCTGGCATTTTTGAGAATCTAAGTTGATACCCAAAAATTCGATGGAGGTGCTCGGGCCCGCGGTTTTGTCTTGGGCGAGAGGAATCCTCTGCAAAAAAGCTCTGCAAAAACCTTTTGGGTTGTCAAAAGATGCGCGGAGTCGGGAGGCGAGATGATTAAGAAATCATCTAAAAGATGGATCAGGTAGGGTATTGCGTAATTGTTGGAGAGGATCCAGCAGATTGCCTCTGACAACATGTCGAAAATTTTTGGGCTGCTTCTGCAGCCGAAAGTGAGGCGGACAGAAAAGTAAAATTTATTATGCCAGCGGATGCCAAATAAATGCCAAAAATCCGGGTGAATAGGCATCACTTTAAAGGCAGAGGTGATGTCGACTTTGGCCAGCCAAGCGCCGCGACCCGCGTTTTTGATCAGGGTAATGGCTTGGTCAATGTCATGGTAGTGGAGAGAAAATTCTTGGTAATATATAAAATTCTTCATTTCCTGGTAGCTACACCGATGGGGCTAACACGGAAAACATTAAAGGGAGGGACGGAAAAGGGGCCGATCATGAAGTTTGCGTCTGTTCCTTTTTTAATTAGGAGATCGACTGTTTCGGGTTCAGCGAGAGCTGACTGGAGATTGGGGCAGATGAGGCTTAGGGAGGGGAGTTTTCCGACCCCGGGGTGAAAGCCATGAGAGAGACCCGATAGTAGATAATCCGTAAAAAGGGAGTCAGGGTGATGAAGCAATTCTGAAGACAAACGAGAAACATTTACAGGAGTCGATAAGTATTGTTTAACATTTTTATTTGCAGCTTTTTGCACTGGACATATCAAGCGGGAGTGAGCGCCGCCACAAAAATTGCAAACATGCATGAAACGGCAGCACTGCCTTGAGCATCTGCCAGTATTAAAACTGGTGCAGACCTGGCTATCAGAGGGAGCTGAGCGGCGGCGGTAGGTGGAAGTGGGGGGAAAGGGGGTGGTTGGGATGTCTAGGAGACGCGGGACGTAGCTCGTGGATTTGGGCTGGGATGGCTCGGGGCAGGGGGGAATAGATGGGTAATGGCGGGCATCAGGGCCTGCGCCATTAGCGGAGGGCCATGGGTAGGGAAGGGGGTACAGGGAGGTGTGAGGCGAGGGTTGCAGGCAGATCTGCGCCGCTAGCGGAGGCGTGCTCACGCTGACGTGGCGGCTTGTGGAGACTGGAGCTGGTACTTCGCCGAGATGAAATGCGAGCTGACGCTCGGTGGATGGAGGAGGGGGCCGGAGAGGGCTGAAGCGTAGGAGGACGCTGGAGAAGGTGGCTGACGCCTGGAAGGCGAAGGTGATGGCGTGCCTCGGTGTCTGGAGGTATGAGCGATGGCGGCGCGGGAAGGCCGGCGGCCCCGTGTTGCAGCCGCGGGTTCAATTATGGTGTCCTGCGGAGCGCTGGTGCACTGAACGGCGACTGGAGAAGCCGGAGGACCCGTGGTGTCGAACACGTTGTCGTCTGGAAAAAGTTCGATCTCTGACATGTTTGCGGCGATTGGATGTGCCAATGCTGAAAGACTAGAGATAATGGAGGTAAGGCTGCTTTGATTATTTATAGAGGTTTTCTCTTGTGCTGATTGGATAGATGACGTAATTACTGATGATGGACTGGCCGTGTTAATTATCTGCGCGTGCTCCTCCCGAAATTTGTTAATAAAACATCACTTATTGTTTGAATTTCTTAAAAAATGACAAAATTTGAAAGCTGAGACCATGTTTCATTCCTAAAGCAACCTGCTCTATCTTGTCTGTCAGCGTGTTGTCAGTTTATTCTTTACTCCGCAATGTATTTTTCACTGCGTGAGAACATGATGTGTAGTGTGAGAACGGCATTGTTGGTTGGACATAGGAACAGTAACTAAGGAGGGCGGGGTTTTGCGAACGGTCAATTGAAATTCAAAATTCTGCAATCAAAAATTCAGCTGTTGTGTTTATGTTCTGATATGCTGTAACAAATAGTTTATGTGTCATATCTGTATTTTAACCATAAACCAGCCTCTCATTAGTTGTATTTTTCGTTAGCTTAAGTTATCTTAAGTTAGTCTGATTATATGATCATGTTTGGGTTTTATGTTGTAAACATGGACATTATTGATGTCTCAGCACACAGTCTCTCTTTAAATAAGTCTTTGTGCATTTTAAAACAGAGATTCAAATTTATTTAGTTACATTTTTACTAGTTAAGAATTAACTTAGATGGAGTTTTGGAGTCCAGCTCTATCATCCTGATAGATGGAGGGACAGAAGGCTTTAAAGGAAATGCAAGAGTCATCCTGCCAGGAATGGCAGACTGTATAGACTGCACACTGGAGCTTTACCCACCACAAGTACTTTAGTCTCACCCTCATAGTGATCAACAACTCTCATAAAGTGCTGAGATGAAGTGACTCTCTGCTTTTGTCTGTGTTCTCTTCAGATCAGTTTCCCCCTGTGCAGTATTGCTTCAATGCCACGGCTACCGGAGCACTGCATGGTACGTGAGAGTGCTGCAGTGGGCCAAAGACAAACCCTTTGGAGGTAAGTTCTTTGTTTTCATCCACTTATCTTCATCAGGCCAAGACTTTATGAATTTAAGGGCTCTGCAAATAAATGGACGCTGATGAAACGGATCCTATAACATAATGAAATATTTCTGACAAGTCTTGGGTCTTAGATGCTTCACAATGAACATTTATTTTAAAATGATTATTTTATCAATTACTGAGTGCCAGGCAGTCATACAGATATCTGATTCAGTACGTACAGTATGTTCCATCTGTTTTCTGCAAAACAGATGTAAATCTGGTCTAGGCTACTCTTCTTGTGCAATATGAACAGCTACAAAAGAGTGGTTCAAACTTATAAGCATTAATTCATCATTTTAATTAGCAGAATGGATGCATTGATTTTTGTTTTGAAATGAGCATAAATTAAAATATATAATTATCGTTTTGTGCAATATGGTAAAGACAATTAGTTTTTTTTTCAGTATAGTAATGACAGAAAATAGAGAATGGACAATATAACCCTATGCTCATATTATCAAATTGAATTTGACAGGTCCAACACACATACTGCCATAAAAACATAGTGCTTGAAACAACAAATCATAAAAAATGAAGTAAGTGAAATTAAAATCACACAGCTTTAAGTAGCAAAATGTTTAACAGAAATTGCATAATTTCTGTAACACTGTATGTCAACTAAAGATGTATGTTTTTATTGATTTTGTTTGTTTGTCCTCATACCTATTTTGAAGTTTGGCAGTGGGCAAGTGAGGTAATATACTACTATGACCAGCAGATGGTAGTCAACATCTGAAGGATTGAGTTCAGTGTTTTTACATCAGTGATAAAATAGCATTTCTCACTTAGTTGTGAAAATGTGGCTCATTGGAGCTAAGAGTTTAATTGAAATTCACCAGTGTTTCTACCATTTTATTTTGTAAGAAAAAGTGATGAGGACATTGAAGATCTTGATGAAGATGTTTATTGCAGCATAGCAGTGACAAAGTACATGTTGTACCTTGGGTTCAATGGAGTCGAATGAACCCTGAACATCCTAAGCTCAAACCTTTTATACGGTTACAGTTTACTACCATTATTGTAAATGAAGTTGCTTCTGTTGTAACAGCTGTGGTCTGTATATTAATGAATATACTGTGGTCTGTATATTCATTTTTGGTGTCACCCACCCATTCCCATTCTACAATTGGTCACCATTTGCTCAGGATGTGATTATTACAAAAATGGTGCAGTATCAACATAACTGTTAACTTTCTTCTTCTCTATAATAATTAAGCCATTTTGGGAAATGAGCATTATCAAACATCTATTACAGAGTGGAATCTGGGTTGGGGCAGACTATAGTTTCTTATAATTTGGTGAATAAGATCTATATAACTGAATGTATTACTGAAGTCAGATAAAAAAAAACATTGATGTGATTTTCTTAAAAAACATGAAATATGGTTTAATCCTCCATCCTATTTGCTTTTATCTCCCATGAGTTACTTCAATGTTTTTTTCTTTTCTTTTTTTTACCAAATATTGTTCATTATTAGTCACTTACTTTAATTATTTCACTGGATTCTGGGCATCAAGCTTTTAAAGTTTCAGAAACCAGGCATAATATATAGAGCTTTACATACTTTACCTTTCTAAATTGTGCATAATTTAGAGGAATTTAAGTAAGAAGCACTGATTGGCAAGAACCTTGTGGTGTTTTTTTTGGGGGGGGTAATATTTTGAATATTGCCTTTGTATTTTTACAAAAGTGGATTAAAAAAGGGAATAAACAAAGTCAGAGGGTCATGGTCTGCTGAAAAGCAGTTGCTGAAATTAACTTTAGATCAAAGAAAGGCTTGCCAAATGAGATACAATGTACTGGCAGCATCTCTGGCGAATAAACAATTTAATTATTCTGCAAAGTTTGAGGTCTCCTATTGATTTAGCTCTTGTGAGTTCTGTCATATCTGTGATAGCAGAGCAATGGGTAGGAAAACAAATAGAATAGAAAAAGAAAATTGACTTTTGTACGAAGCCAATCACAGCTAGAGAGGTCACTAAATCAACTCTTCAGTGTTAGCTTTCTCGGGTTGCTTTAAAAACTTTGAGTCAAAATGCTTTTGATTTATAATTATATGACTAGATATAGCTAGAAAGTATTATCTTTCTCTCACGTAGACAGCCTCTATTGTGACTTTGTTAATGCAGTTACTCTTTTGCACATGGAACAATGATTCTTGCTCTTTCCAATTTACCCTATTTTCATTCTGTATTTTTGTGATTTGTGGAGCTAATACAGTACTGTGTAATGATTTATTCAATTTCATGCCTGGAGGGAGTTGTGTGTTTAGATGTATTATGTGCTATTTGAATTTTCCACCCCATTTCTGTCCTGGCTTTCATACTGAGAGAATTACGGTTCTTGCCTGACCCACAATGCATCCTTCTGATGATGCTCTAGACTTGTTGATTCCATTAATGATGAATTGAACCCTCAGTGCTAAAAGGCTGTGTTCACAGCAAAAGAAGTTGTCAGTCCTGTTTGGAGTGTAAATATGGTTCTGTTCAGAGGAAGAGCTGTTTGAGTGGAACGGTCAATAACTAGTTTGTCACTGATATGTGTTTGACATACTGTAAGTATGTCACTAATCGTAGGACTGTCTACTTGGATGACTTAGTGTACTATAATCAGTATATGGCCAAAAATCTTAGTAAATCTTAATAATTAAATCATGAAATGTCAATGCTATCACTCACAGTTTCAATAAGCAAATGAATGTGTCAATAAATCCATCAATGTACAACTGAAGAATTTAAATGACATGTTATGCATTTATTTATGTATGTTTTGAAATATGTATTGATGTGTTTAATGGAAGGTTTTATTTAATAGCATCACACTTAGTTCTCCATAATAGATTGAGACAAAATAGAAAAAATGGAACCACATTATTATTTATTTAATGAATTATTGTTGTTTTCTATAACTATGGTTACAGGCATTACTTAAGGCTTGATTAGAGTTAGATTAGAAGATTGACGTTGAAGTAAAGTAATTTTCTCAGTTATTGCACATTTGTGTGAATGTCACTCATGTTTACTGTGAAATGATAGCTATGGAAAGAGCAGACTCATGAATAGAGTCTGCAGCTGTGGTATCAATTTTGGTTTTGCTGGCACTTTCATGAGATCTGGGAGGTCTGAGTCTCATTTTGTATAGTGTATTCAGATGTATTTTTAATTGTAATTAAACAAGTGTAACGCCCCTGTGCGACTGTTTATTGTGGTTTCTTCCCCTTTTGTTGGTTTAGCCCATACTATCATTAGTTAATTACCCTCATTGTGATCACCTGTCTGCCACTAATTATACACCCTATATTAGTTCCTGTCTGTCTGAGCCTTAGTTGTTGGTTATTGTGAATGTTAGCCCGAGTGTGTGTGTCTCTCCTACCTGAATCTGCCTTGTTGTGTCTACATTAAATATCATTATTGGAATCCCTGTCGTCCTCGTCATCCTGCCTGCCTCCACACACCATGACCGTGACAGAATAACCGACCTAAAAGTAAAGTATAGTGGCGTCTTTCCCCTCGTTTGTTTTTTCCAGTTTTGTCAGTTTTTAGTTTGTTTTTTCCATGGATTACCCCGCATTCCAAATCCTCCTGCTGGAGCAGGGGGAACGCTCTCTTGAGGACCACACGGATGACTTTCTGTCCCTGGCTCACCTCACGCACTACCCGGACAACTGCCTCTGTTCATTCTATCAAGTTGGACTTAACGCCACCACACGAGCGCAGTTGTCCGGGGATGGTCCTCGAGAGAGCCTCGCCACCTTCATCGAGTGGGTGCTTGCCTCCACACACCGTGACCGTGACAACAAGATGCTTGTTTACCCATGACTTAGTAAAACTGCACTTCTGTGTTGCTGTATTAGAATCATATTCACTATATAATGTATCTATCTTTAAAATATTTTAAAGGGGTCATATGATGCGATTTCAATTTTTCCTTTCTCTTTGGAGTGTTACAAGCACTTGGTGCATCTTTTTTGCTCTTTTTTCATTACTACTTACACTACTTCTCTTGTCTGTCAGCTCTATTTGGAACATGCTTTTGTTGAGCAAAATTGAAGCAATCAAAATCTAAAAATGCTTGTACTCTTATCAGCTCAGAGGAAAGAAGGGACGTGTCTACAGGCCTTCTGAATAATTAAAATATTGAAGTATTTTTGTATGTGGCACTTATCACACTGTGTTTAATTAAATAACTCCATTTCTCTCTTTTTTTAGGTATCCCATGCTTTGCTACGCTTTGTGTCTCACCATGTTGTCAAAAAGACTTTTATAATGATTATAATATGCGAGTGTCAGATCTTTTAAACCTGCTTTTGCATGGTAATTCATCTCAACAGTTAACATTTACTAATTGAATTTTATTTAAAACACACTTTTAGGAAAATTCAGTGTCAGAATTGAATCACTTCTTAGTCAATCATCAAGATTATGTATGTATGTATTTCCTGAGGTTTAAAATAACCTGTTGCTACAAGAATTTTCAGTTATCCATAAGATCTCCAGCAACAATTCCTAACGTGAAAATGAAAACCAAATCGATTTCCATTCACAATGAATGTCTCATGTGATGCACATTGCATATTATTTTTGATTACACAAATTTCTTTCTTGGCTGTCTGAGGTGGTCTTTTTTGATAAAGGCTAAATGTCATCATGCTTTACTGCGTAGGGAGTGTAAATCCGTAAACACTTATTTTCTTTTATTTTTTTCATCCTTTTCTAATAAAAAGGCAGCTGACCACTGAATCCATTCTGCTTTCATCAGAAGTGATAATTTCTCCTTTCGACTTGACAGTTGGGCACTTCAAACACAATATCACATCTACGTCTCCACCTGTGGCCCTTGGTCTAGAAGAACTGTTTGTTCCTTGTTCTGAACTGTTTCTTGGACACAAGGTAAGAGTATTATTGATATTCTGCTTTAGAAATACAAGTAATAATGTTACTAGAATCAGCCAGGTGAAGTATCAAACCCATTTAAGTTATGCACAGCTGTATTGTAACTGACTGTTTTGCAGTGGGTTCTTAGGCTGATAAAGTGTGAGGTGTAATCTTGAATTGTTAAGAGTGGAAATGGAAGAGAGCAGCTCAGGCTCTCAGACGCCTCGTCCAGATTGATCAGAATCATAATCACGCTGCTCTTGAGTCATATAGCCCTATAGTGAAAGGTCACCGTGACTCACACAACCTCTGATTGAATCAGGTGAAAGTGAACCGTGGGTTGTGAACATGAATTGAGTGTTTAATAAACTAACCACACATACTGAAGTTGTGAAGGGTCACCATCAATGTCTGTAGGGTTAATAATACAAGGTCAAGGAAGATGCAGCATTGTATTACAGAGAATTGAAACATATTTTTATCACGTTGGTCTGGGCAGAGCCTACTTATTTTTGAGCAATTAAGCCTTTGGATGACAAACCATAAAGAAAAAATTAATTGCAGTAGATCTCAACTGGTGCGTCATGACCCAAAAATGAGCCACAGGTCTATTCTGGTCATGTAGCAGACAGCAACTTTCTGCTATTTGTGCAATTGTATTGACCTTTGCATTTAATATATCTCAAAGTTTGGAGTCATTTGTTTTTTAAAGGAATTGTTCACCCAGAAATGAGTGTCCAAACCACTGATAAAAAAATCAACAGTAGTTTTTACCTTTACTGTAACAGAGGAAAATAATTTTTAGTTGGTTTTTACATGAAAGACTACAATAACAGCTTTGTCACAGAATATCAAAAGAAATGATCTGAAAGTAGAAAATGTATGAGGGATTGTAATATGGCTCTATGCTGTTGTAACTAAGACTTCTTCAGTGTAAAACTTCACACATGAATTCTGTGAGAGATAAGGAGTGAAAAATAACAGGTCTTGACAGCTTGATAGTCCTTGGAAAGGACTGAATGTGAATTTCATTTTATCCCTGTGCAAAATATTTGGTATTGCCATTCCACACGTTTGTAAATGAATGTATAAATGAATTACATTTTGTTTTGCATCAACCTTTCCAGATATAATTAGCGGTATTCTTTTGAGCATACACATACAGTATTAGGCTTCTGCAAGATGGTGCAGTATGTCTGCCAGTGTGAGAGAGATGGAGTGCAGATGTCCACGATGACTCATATTCATGAGTCAATATGAAGTCATTTAGTCATTTCTGTTTTAATAGAAGGGGAGGCTCAGGTAGAGAAAGTGTGCTGACGTTAATTCCTAGTATAAAACTATTCGTGCTCCGCATTAGACCATTGTGACAGCTAATTGTCTCACTGTCTGGGCAGTAGTAATAATAACGAATGAATTTTAGCTGAAAGATGACAAAATGTTGCCATTTAGGTTTGACCTTTTGGCAGGGGAATTGTAAAGCAGACTGAGGGGGGATTTATTATTAATGAATTGTTCCTGCTGATTCCACCATTTAGGTTCAAGTGCTGCCTGTGTTGTTTTAAAGGCCAATTCCCTATTTGTCCAATTATTTGAATCATGCAATGTATTTGTGGTTTCGTTCCATGAACCAGACACCTGAAATTGGATTTTAAGGCAAGTCACTAAAGACAAAAATATTGTTTTTTTCATGCAGTGGTCAGTTTTGAGGATATTTGGCCTTTCATAATGTGTTGTTTTAGACTAGTGGCAGATTTCAGACACATTTAATTTAGAACATATGTTTAAATGCCCTTTTCTTAAAATGAGTTTTTTTCTTCTGCACTGAGCCAGAAATCTCCACTTCAACCTCCACTTCCAGTTTTATTCCCATCATTATTCTGAAGGGCCTTTTAAAGAGGTGAGTTCATATATCATTTGCCTGATTTATATAGCATTTTATTCCTAAAAAACAAAGTGACAATTTATTTTTTTATTTCTGGCGATTGACAGTATAGTTTATGGAATAATACAAAGAGGTATGCAATATACTCTTTGTAAAAAAACTTTGACAATATGTCAACAAAATATATATTTTTTTATGTAATCAATCAACTGGGAAAGTATGGTGATATCTATTAGTTACATATTAAACCTTATTCAGCTGCATGTGGTGTCTTGACCTACAATGTCACAAATGCACTTGAATACCCTGGATATTTTCCCAGTTATAATGCTGTTCTTCAAAATTTGATGAATAATGATTTGTATGATTTAATAATAATAGCAGAACAACAGTTGTGGCAGGCAAACACACTGTAAAAACCCTTAGAAATATGGACAATGTCTTTTTAGAAAATTACCAGTGTGTTTTCTATTAAGTTTATGGACATTTCCTTCAATCATAAAAGAAAACACAATGCAATGTGCTGGTCATAATATGGGTAAAACCCCTGAGAAAAATCAACGTGGAAAATTCCATCATATTAACATTGTATGTTGGGCCATATTTTTACAGATTTTTTTTAGAATGCAGAGTTTTGTGAATAAGGTGTAATAAATACTGTAATGGGTCTAATTTACATAAAATTTGGTGTGTTTACTTAATAAGAAAAGACCAGATTGTTTCTTTTTTGGTCTTTATCAGATAGGAAAGTGCAGCACTGATAGGAAGCACCCCAGCTGGAGTCAAACCCAGGTCCCCACAAGCACAACAGCAATGCACATATACTCCAATTAGCAGTGTATTTCAATTGACATAGAACGCTTTTAATTCGCTTTTCCCTAAATTCACATACATTTTGAGAATGTCAACAGCAGCATTCATTTTTGGCACCACAGGGGTTAATCTTATAGCACTGTAATTAAAGCTCAGGTATTTCATGTGAATATGCCACTGTTTCATGCCAATCATAAATCAAACCCAGACCCTTCCTGCCCATTGCTGGCAACCAAAATAGCCTTATCCTCAGAAAATAGCCCTCTTTCATTTCTCTATCCTTTGTTTCTAGTGGCAGTGAAAGGGCCTATTTTCAAATCTATAATTTCTCAGGGTAATTTGCAGTGTGCATTAATGCAGCTTGACGTTTTTTCTGCAGCTCCTTTCGCAGTGGCGTGATTAGACACACGGGGGATAAAGTACTTCTGTGCTATATGCTCTAATTCCCTCCCTCCCCAGCCTTTTGCACGCTTTTGAAGGGTCCTTTGAGACCCTGGAGCCACATTGGCATCATGAGCATGGCATGGCTTTGGTAGTGTGTGCTAATGTGTGTGCTTGTGTAGCCGGCGGTATCATAGAAAGAAATTGAGATGGAGTTAACATACTGATGTCATAAGGCTTGGTGTATTGACTGCATTGTGATATGGACGCTGATGTGGTTATTGGTAATTGGTATTTCTCTCAGAGGTGCTTGAAGCAGCAGGAGGTCAGCCATCTCTGCTTTCAGAGAAAGTAGCCCTCAAATGACCCAGAGGTTAGATGAGCTTTTGAGCATTCTGTACATGTGTGCCGGTAATGAGGTGGCAATCTGCAGTGAACTAGGTCAACATGTCCATTGCTTATGGATTGTTATTAGAATTCAAGTCGTGTGTTTTAAGATCTGTGTCCAAGCTTGTGCATTGTATTTCTTTCTACATTAAAATAAGGTATCACAGATTTAGTGGTCATTTTTACAGCTTTTGATTTTAGTGTAGTTTAGTTTAGTTTCATATTAAATTTCAGATGACAAAAAATAACATTGTTCAAAATTAAATTAATATTCAAACTAAATTAATATTGATATTAATCTATAAATGTATCAACTTTTATAAAAAAAAAAAATGGGAATATTGTGACCATGTGAAAAACAACAACATTGCTAGTGCAATATTATCATCAACAGTTGTAATTAAAATCATTTAACTATGCTAATGATTTTTTTTGTCTGATCTGCATTATTTTATTATACTGTATATGAGAATGACACCATGACAACACTGATTGCTTTACTTAATTAAAAAAAATTAAGCACTGCCAAAACATGCTATGTTTTTGGCTGTTTGTTGAACAATGGAAGCTGGCTGTGTGTTTTGGAAACCTGATTGAAAATTAGGTTTAGATTTAGATTAGTTTGGTGACACTAATTCAGACTGGTTCAGACTCACATTTTCTGTCTGTCCCTTTTATAACTTCACAAGTATGCGTGTTCCCAGGTGTTCTTATCGACAGCGCAATAATAAGTGATATCTCAGGAGAATAAAATGGACTTTTTAGAATCCTCCTTTAACACTCATCTTTAAATCATGGATCCCAACTCCTCCTGTCGCTTCCAATCTCATATGTCCACCTGACTGGACACTAGCTCATCCATCTGCCACCACTGCATCCCACTGATCATATTTCACTGTTTTACTTTCACTCCTCTAAGCTTCACAGAGGTAGAAGCCAGAGGAGATGGAGAGATAGACAATAAAACCTGTTTTGAAAGTGAACTAAGCTGGTAGCGCCAGTAAAAACACCCTGTTGTCTTTCAATGTTGTCCAGGACCTAGGATATTTTCTTTTTTCTGCTGGTTGCATTTATTGGGTTCCTCTTATCACACACTCTAAAAAATGCTGGGTTAAATATAACCCATCGCTGGGTTAAAAAGGGACAAACCCAGCTATTGGGTTGTTTTGACCCAGCGGTTGGGTTGTTTTGACCCAGCAGTTGGGTTCAAAACAACCAATAACTTGGTTTGTCCCTTTTTAACCCAGCATTTTTTAGTGTAATGTTTGGAATAATTTTCCATGTTTTTTCCTTTGTATGGGAGTGCAGGGACAATTTTTGAAGTCAGGTAACTTGACAGTATGTTAAAAATATTATAAAACTATTATTATCATTATTATTCAAAATTCACTAAAACTTCACTTTAAACATGAATTAACTCTAAATTAATTAAATTACTTAACTACCTTAATGAATCACTTGTAGTTGCTCTAAATGAATGGTTTAGACTAGTAACTAGTTTTCCCCTACTCTTTCTTGTGTTGGCCCTGGTGTGATCCCAGCGAGATGGTTTGCTGTTTTCATGCACTTATAACTGATGGAAATGTCATTTGATAACATTTAGTCTCTGCAGATAGATAAAGAGATGGAAATCTGACCATTACATCATCAGTGTACGTGGGTAAATGAGCATTTCCATTGAACAAAATCTTCTTTTCCCATTAAATATATAGTTTCTTAGTTTAAATTATATCAACTGTTTTTTTTTAAAGCCATGTGGATTTGGCACAGTGTTGACAACTGCTTACAGCTATAATAAATAGTTGTTCTTGTCTGGGGGGAGGGAGATGAAAAGGATATTCAGTATTTGCTATTCAGCAGTGTGAACAGGAAAACAAATGAAGTCTGGGTTAGAAAATAATACTTACAAGTGTCAAAACACCAGTGGAAACAAAGCCAAGGCTGACTGAGACTCGTGTCTGCTCATATTTTTCCACCCAGTATTAGTAAGATTCTTCATTTTAATTTCCTTCTTCAGTTTTATCAGTTAAATATGCACACTTTTCATTCTGGTATCAGTTAGAGATGTCATTGGAAGCTAGACTTGGGTTTCAATTAATCTGAATCCAAACATTTGCTTATGTCTGTATCAGATTATGTTTAAATGATTGTTTCATTATTCAGCATAGATACAATACTTATTTTGTTCTTTCTTTGACTTTTTACTCACTAAATAAAAATGTTTGGGTCTAAATTGATAACAGAATGTGCAAAAACTTTGAAGGTGCTTGGTTGTTTCTTGACCATATTCCAAATGCACATGACCCAGACATTTTATTCCCAGATGTTAAACTGAAAGGAGTTGTAGGATGTTGAAGAGAATGGTCATGTGGAGCTTCAACATCCTGTGACTCCTTTCACTTTAAAGTCTGAACACAGTGGTGTACAGTATATTCTGCAGCAGGAGAACATTTTAAAAGGCACTGGATGAATTACGTGGATATCTAACATGAGAAAATTTACTCTGGTGGGGCATTAATCTAAAGACATGCCAACCAGCTAGCAGTTGTCTTCACTGACATAATGAATATTAATATCTGAAACCTATAAACATGATAAATTAACTCGAGAAGCAGTACTGCATAAGATTTGATGTTTTCATCTTATTCAGTCCTTAATATTGCTGTATTTTGTCTTACTGCACTGTCAGATATTTTTTACTTGAAGTAAGACAAAATATACTGGCATTAAAGCTGTGTTCTCTAAAAAGTCTAAAGTAAACTTGCTTCTCAAGTAAATAGTAAAAGTTATCTGGATTCAAGGATTTTTAGATATTTTAACCAGAAAACAAGTCACCCCTGCTTTGTGTTTAAAAAAATAATTGCAGTGCCTCTTCTTTCTCCGCAAAAAGCTTGGCAAGCAATCAAATATCCTAGCCAACTTCAACAACTGGTTTTAAGACAGCTTCTTATGGCAGATGCTTAGTTCTAGAATGCAAATTGTAGCAGATTCTGCCAAACACCTAGGACATTTACTCGATTAGATGCAATAAAGAGTAGTTCAATCCTTAAGGACCCCATCACAGATGCTTTTCACACCAACCATCTGGTAAATTATATCAGAGCATCCAATCAAGAACCACCAGATTGTGAAACTGCTTTAAGAAGCAGAAAGGCCCATCTACAGTCAACCATCACTGATTATTGGTAAAAAAAAGTTGCACGCCTATTCAAGTCTGTTTTAGCTCTTTGTGTATGTGTTTTAAGGTTGCATCTTGTTCTCATAGTCATTTCCTGATTTTAAAATGCCTCCATTATTACTACATGTTGTTTACAATAGATTTCTCAATAGCATATTCAAATACTGAGTTTAATGGTAAAAGAAAAAAGCTAAGCTCTTCAATAGGGCTGGGTTTTGTTACAAATTTCACAATTCGATTCGATTCTCATTCACAAGCTTTCGATTCGATTACCAATTCGATTCGATTCGATATTGATTATTTTGGATATATATCAGGTACAGTACATGCCAAATTTAAGGAAAAAAAATATCTCAACAAATGCTGTAAAATATACATGAGAGTCAGTTGGTACTACATTACTATAATACTGAAGATTAAAATGGACTTATTTGTTAAAATTACACGTAATGAAGTTTTTCAAATAATAAAGTTACAATTACATAATAATATTTCTACTTCAATTTGTTTTTTTGTAAC
>NW_015555711.1:2474670-2476473 GCF_001515605.1 Sinocyclocheilus anshuiensis
GATTCGATTACCAATTCGATTCGATTCGATATTGATTATTTTGGATATATATCAGGTACAGTACATGCCAAATTTAAGGAAAAAAAATATCTCAACAAATGCTGTAAAATATACATGAGAGTCAGTTGGTACTACATTACTATAATACTGAAGATTAAAATGGACTTATTTGTTAAAATTACACGTAATGAAGTTTTTCAAATAATAAAGTTACAATTACATAATAATATTTCTACTTCAGTTCATTTTCTTGTAACACTCCAAAGAGAAAGGAAAAATTGAAATCGCATCATATGACCCCTTTAATGCAGGTTCAGTTCGGGTCGCGACTCGCAGTCTTTGTCAAACGGTTCTGGCCTGGTACAGAATTAAATTAGTGCTGTCGGATAACGGGTCGGGTGTTCTGTTAAGTATTGCAGGTGCGGGTTTACCAAACAGGACCCGTGCAGGACTCTGCTTTAAACTGCTTTGCGTCTCTCCATCAGATAACCTCATGCGTGATGCGCCATTTACAGGTATTTCCCTAAACCACCACACAGCTCATATATTTTTCAACCAAGGCGTGAGAACCTAATGATTACGAAAACGATTATTTATTTTTGTTAATTATTATTTTACTTCAGTTAGTTTTTCCATAGCTGTTGTTAGTTTTGCTTCGTTTTCATTTTTCAAATACTTTGACATTTTTTATTTTATTTCAGTTTACGAAATAGTTTTTTTATCAGCCGTTTTCGTCTTAGTTTTAGCTTTCGTTTACGAAAAAACATTGCTGTATTGTATAAAGCACTATATAAATAAAGGTGACTTGACTTGTTCTTTCCCCATTAAGAATTCTTCATACAATCACATTTGCCCTGATGGCATCCTCAGCTTTAACTAGGTAAATACACAGTCTAACTGAGCCTTCTAAGCTTTGTGAGCAATTACTGCACTAGTGAAGTGGGCATGTACAGAAACGAAAACAACTCTTCCCATGCAGAGCATTTAAGACTGGGTGGAGATTTGGATGTACAGGTGCATCTCAATAAATTAGAATGTCGTGGAAAAGTTCATTTATTTCAGTAATTCAACTCAAATTATGAAACGTTGCAATCAGGATTCAACTGCAGTAGTAATATTGTTGTCTCATAATGATTTTCAATCTGCTGTGTCATGAATGATATTGTAAACAGTAACTAGATTTCAAATGGCCCTTGTCTGCAGAGTAAACTGCAGAGTAAAATTGCACACACACACACACACACACACACACACACACACACACACACACACACACACACGCCGGCTCAACATCGTGAGGCATCGGCATCGTCTATCGGCCCAATCCTAATTCAGAGTTGGACTTGCTGGTGTGTTTGGGATCATTGTCCTGCTGAATAATGACTCTGACCGTGGTTTGCTGGAGTCCCAAAGCCTTAGAAATGGCTTGACAATCCTTTCCAGACTGATACATGTCAACTATTTTGTTTCTCATCTGTTCTTGAATTTCTTTAGATCGAGGCATGATGTGTTGCTCTTTAACAGTTCTTTCATGATTTAACAGGAGGGGGCAATTCATTTTTCACATTGGGCCAGGTGTGGACAGCTTTTTTCCCTCAATAAATAAAATCATAATTTAAAAACTGCATTTTGTATTTACTTGCATTATCTCTGTGTAATATTAACATTCATTGAATCTTTTATGCGTGACAAATATTTAAAAAAACAAAAAAAACAGGAAGGCAAGGCAAGGCGAGGCAAGTTTATTTATATAACACATTTCATACACAATGGTAATTCAAAGTGCTTTACATAAAAGAAAAG
>NW_015555711.1:2476483-2476888 GCF_001515605.1 Sinocyclocheilus anshuiensis
TTTTTAACTTGAGCCAATGAAAAATAAATAACTTGCCCTTAGGTTAATATAGTGCAATCAGTTCAGACGTTGCACAGTGCTCATTCAATAAATGCACAACTAAACAGATGAGTTTTGAGTCTGCATTTAAATGTGACTAATGTTTTAGCACATCTGATCTCTTCTGGAAGCTGATTCCAACTGCGGGCGGCATAATAACTAAAAGCGGACTCCCCTTGTTTGGTGTGAACCCTCTAACTGACTCGATCCTAATGATCTGAGTGGTCTGTTAAGTTTATTAGTCATTTGGCGATAAGGCTAGGTAAATCTCGGTGTCATCTGCATAGCTGTGATAGGCAATTAGGTTCTTTCTCATTATTTGACTTAGTGGGAGCATATACAGGCTAAACAAGAGCGGTGCAAGAA
>NW_015555711.1:2477622-2484288 GCF_001515605.1 Sinocyclocheilus anshuiensis
TATATTCCCCATTTTTTTTAGATTGCACCTGTTTACATTTGATGATATTTCATAAACACTGTCTGGATCACTGTAATTCTCAGAATGCCACCACAGCTCTGTTTGTTGCACATTTGCAAAAGTGTGACTTTCAATGTGAAGGTTAATATATGCAGGTCAATGAGAAAGTCTGAGATGTCCCCAGAAATTTAGTAGACTCCAGTCTACTGCAAACAAACAGTGGAATAAATATTTTTGGAATAAATTACCATCTAGAATGCTGTGCTTATGTATGTTATTGTAACATTCTGTTTCTTGTTTTGCCAGTCAGTTATACAGATTATCCTTGAATTATGATATAAATCCTCATGTAGAGTCTTATCAAGTGATCAATGTAGTTTCCACTGACATTCTTCTCTATAAATTGAGGTAAACTACCTTTTTCCCTCAAACTTGTATCACAGTAATATTCAGGGACAAACTAAACAAAAAACAGGGTAAAACGTATAAGAGCTAAAGATTTTAACAAGATCAGTTAACTAATGACAAGAAGGGAAACAATCACTACTGTAGCAGAAAACATAGACATTACAGCATCTTCAAAGTACAAGCCCAACTTCAAAATTAAAGAGAAAGAAAAGTCCCAAGTCAAACAATGATTAACAGAGAAACCCACTATTGAGATAGTCATGCACTGTTTTGAGATTTACCTGTAATTTTGTAGAATACAATGCTATATTAAGAAGTCAGTTTACTAATTGTTTGAGGTGAAATAACCTCATTGTCTGTATTCTGGGAAAATAGTGTAGATATTTTAAAGGGGTCATCGGATGCGACATGCACTTTTACAAGCTGTTTGAACTGAAATGTGTGTTGGCAGTGTGTGTACACAACCCCCTGTAATGATAAAGATCCACCCAGTGTTTTTTTTAATCTCGTTAAATAATTTCCCCTTTCTCAAATCGAGCCGATCTCAGTTTTTTTAATGAATCTTTGCAAATCGCCTTTCCTAATAATGTGCTAGTTAGCGAGTTTTATGATGGATACGACTAAAGTTTACCGTCTCTCAGAGAGCGGCTTGGAAGAGAGGGGCGGGGTGAGCAGAGCTCATTTGCATTTAAGCAGAATGCAATAAAACAGCGTGCTGTAGACAGAGCTGTTTTTTAAAAGGGTAAAATGGTGACATTGTTGTAGTTGTTTTACACTACCATTGAGAAATTTTAATCAAACTATGTTACAGACTTTTCATTAAGACCCTAAAGAATCATATCAACTTGTGGAAAATGGGCATCCGATGACCCCTTAACTCACCATTATGGTGAGCAGCGTTTCATTGAAGAGTGACAATGATAACAATGTCACCATAGAATGTGATGAAGAATCCAGCTGGATTCATTAAATGTTTGGCAGTTAATAGCTTACATTACCAAGACTTTTTCTTGGCACAATCAGCTGCATGCATATTTAGGTTATCTGTACATTCTGATATTTGCATGGGGTTTGAAAAGCTGATATCAAACAAGACATATATGATTGGCTTTATTGTCTGTAATGTGCATGTAAACTGAAAATGGAAGATGGAAAATTTGTTTTAAACTCATTTGTCTCGGATCATCATCTCAGGTCCCGGTCCAGTCACAAGCAATTGCAAAAAAATCTGGCAGCATGATATGCACTTTAACCGACTAAAATAATGCTGAAATAATACTATATTTGTTCATTTCTAAAGTAAATATTATCCAGATTGTAGTCTGTTTTCATGCAAAGAGCAGTTGTATGTCTATGGATCTCTTCTGTAATGTGCATGTAAACTGAAAATGGAAGATGGAAAATTTGTATTTAAACTCATTTGTCTCGGATCATCATCTCAGGTCCCGGTCCAGTCACAAGCAACTGCAAAAAAATCTGGCAGCATGATATGCACTTTAACCGACTAAAATAATGCTGAAATAATACTATATTTGTTCATTTCTAAAGTAAATATTATCCAGATTGTAGTCTGTTTTCATGCAAAGAGCAGTTGTATGTCTATGGATCTCTGTCTTTTGCAATGACAAAATGATCCATTTCTCCATATGTTTTTGAATTGACTTTTTTTCTCATAATGGTTTAAAGTTTGTGAGGAAGTAAACAGCAGAGCAATGCTGAGATTGTGATTTTGAACCTCATCTATACCATGTCTTTAGAATACAAGATATATTCTCAAAGATAAAAGCTAACCTGAAAGATTAGTTTAACATTGAACTGCCATTGATCATTTTAAATGACCTCAATTCAAGGGCTAATGTGAAGGACTGATCTAACATTGGATGGCCATCTTCAAATGAGCTGAACAATCTGTAGCATGTGTGCTAATCTTCCATAAAAAAAGACTTACTGTATAGCAATGTTTCCCATGGGGGGGGGGCAGACAGACACCAACACAAACCCTTAAAGGAATTATGGTGTTCATGTATTTCTTTTAATAACAGCAGTCAGTATAACAACTGAACAATTATTTGAACTGTACATTGAACTAAACATCTGAACATTTCTTTTATGACAATTATCCATAAAGTGTGCAGCTTTAAAAAGCGCAGATATTTCTGTCTGCTTTTCAGGTGGTTGATGTGGCATATTTTCCGATGCCTGCTCTCTGTCCGCTGGTGGCACTGTATTGGCTTGTGAATGCCAGCTTAATAGTATAGTCTTAGAATTGACTATTGACAAAATTGACAGATTTTCTCACATGGTGTTTGGTAATAGATCTTTGCGACGGCATTTCTAGTGGTGCAATCGGTCAGAGCGTGGTATTTATAAGGCAGTATCCATCAGAGCAATGCTGCGTTTTTAAGTTCAAGCCTCACCTGCAGCAAAGTTTTAGAAAGCAAGAGACATTTCAGTAGCAAAGGAATTCATTAACGTTAAAGACTGGTTGAAAATCAGATGTCCGTAATCAGTTAGAAGAAAGCCTACTATTGAATGCCCATCTTCAATTGAGGTTCTAACATTAGGTAGCTTGTTTGCTAAACTTCCATGAAGTGGGACTTGCTTGTGTATTCAACCTTAGTGGTCTAGCCTTAAAATTGACAAATCCGGTTTGGCTTTCTCACATGGTGTTTGGTAATATACCCTTGAGTCAGCAGCTCCAGTGGCACAGTCGGTCAGCGCATGGTACTTATAAGGCAGTACGCAGCTGAGCAATGCCAAGGTTGTGAGTTTGAGCCTCACCTGGAGCAAGGTTTTAGAATATGATAAACATTTCAGTAGCAATGGAGTCCAAAGCCTAATGTAAAAGATCAGGGGCCTCATTTATCAACAGTGCGTATGCACAGATGTGTGCATAAGAACAGTTTCACGCAAAGTGTGGGATCTACCAACTTGCACTTATACGTAAAAATGTGTGAAAATATAAGCACACCTCAGAGCATGCTTACGCAGAGAATCTAGTGGTAGAATAGCGACACTACATATAAAAAGCATTTAAGAGTGTCACCGTATGCATTAAGCAATCCACATATGTCCTGTGTTTCCATTAATTATAAAACACTCAATTTATAATTTGTCTGGTTTTAAACAGACAAGTTGCGTAACTGGTGTCAAACCTTATAAAAGACAGCTGTGACAAATGTATGTCTCAGTGCAACGGCTTATCTTGCGTTATTGGAAGACTTGGCAAACAATGCGCTCCACAGAGAACGCGTTTTCAAAGACCGCGCTGAGAGTGAGAGCACAGAATGGCTTCTCAGTCGGTACCGCTTTCTTTGCCATGATTTTGGTGAGGACACATACATTCACGTGATTTATAAAGGGAGGTGTTGTCACCATATATGGTTCATTGGAGGCGTTTCCGAATGCAAATGACCGTGAACGTGAACAAGCATGTTACTTACGCACATGTGGGATTTATCAACAATGATTGCTACTCATGTGCGTAAGAACTGCGTGCGCATGTTTGATAAATACGGATTTTCTTGTACTTAGGCACATTCTACATTTCATTCATAGGTGTCACGGCCAGCTCGTTCCCGACCATCACATAAAGAGGTCCACACATGCAAACAAATTGTTTGACTTGCAAGATTATTTATTCAATAGAAAATGATCTGTTACAGAAATATAACACAATGTCTAGGGATTTAAATAAACAAAAGAAAATATTAATCAAATGGGCAAGAAACGTTGTTAAATAATAACCAACAAGAAGAAAACAAGTTGGAGCAAATGACTCCTCTGAAGAACTGGGTTCTCCCAGAAGAAGTACTGTTGGACAATTCAGCCAAACATTTATACTTTTTATAGTTACTTCCTTGTATTTACGATTTAATGTTTTAATCACAGCGAGGATTGCTTGGCGCATGACAATTCTGCTTTAAATTGTGTTCTATATAGCAAAACTCATGTTCTGAGAAAATACTTTTGCGCGAACAATAATCATTGATGTGAACTTGATTCGTCAGATGGCTTTGGAACATAGACAGTAAAGATAGACATAAGGATGTGCTCGTTGATCAAACAGTCCATTGGCTGGTTTGAACAGGTTTGATGACAGTACTCTAGAACCTCTGTTCACAGCTGTCGTGCACAGACAGTAGCCTTCATGCTCTTCCCAATATTGTGACAAACACCATTGTATTTAAAAGATAGAATTTGAAGGGAACTAAGATATGTGTGTTTTATTTTCAAAATGTTTTGTCATTGACGGGGTGAGTCAGTTATTTACACTGCAAAAATAAGGCCTATCTCATTCCATTAAAATATATAAACATTCTAAAATATATGTTTACCTTATAGACAAAATTGCATACATTTGATTTGTTTAAAACCCTTTAAAATACTCTTTGGCCAGTGGAAAAGAAGGAGAGCAACTCTGAAAACTTTCTCTTAAATTTATTTTTAAGGACACTGAATAGCAATGTGATGTCTCAAAAAGCATTTATAGTCCATATCTCATATTTTCCTAATGTATTGTACCCTTAACTGCATTAAACATGGTGTCACGTGGATGGAATATGCATGGAAATGATATGCAGATGAGGTTATGCATAGTAAAACTAGGCGTTGTAAGCTCCATATATGGTGATTTCTGTGAGGAGTCGGGGTGGAGATGCACATATATGCAAAATCTTCAGCTGACTGGGATTAATAAAGCGATTTTTGCGCAGGTTCTGGCATGCGCAAGGTTTTATAAATCTGAAAACTTTTGTACGTATGCAAAATCTAGCTTTTGTGCATGCGAACACTTTTAGGATGAAATCGACGCAAAGTTTTATACATGAGGCCCCAGTTGAAAATTTGATTCCTGTTATCACTTAGAAGAAAAGTCATGGGTTAGTTTTTAAAATCAGTCTAACTAAAGACCAAGGTGTAATATGCATTTATGTTAATCGCTCCAGTGGCGCAATTGGTCAGTGTGTGGTACTTAAAAGACAATACGCAGCATAGCACAGCATGCTGATGTTGTGATTTCGAGCCTCACCTCAACCAAAGTTTTAGAAATTGAGAGACATTTCAGTAGCAATGGAGGTCATGGCTTAAAATTAAAGATTGGTTGAAAATCAGATGTCCGTAATCAGTTAGAAGAAAGTTCACGGGGTCTTGTGAAAGGTCAGTCTAATTGAAAACCAGCCTACCATTGAATGCCTATCTTCAGTTGAGGTGCTAACATTAGGTGGCTTGTGTGCTAATATTCCTTGAAGTGGGACTTGCTTGTGTATTTAAACTTAGTGGTCTGGTCGTAAAATTGACCAAGCCGGTTTGGCTTTCTCACATGGCATTTGGTAATATGCCTTTGCAGCAGCAGCTCGAGTAGTGCAATCGGTCAGTGTGCGGTACTTATAAGGCAGTATGCAGCAGAGCAATGCCGAGGTTGTGAGTTCAAGCCTCACCTGGAGCAAGGTTTTAGAAAACGAGAGACATTTCAGTAGCAATGGAATTCAAAGCCTAAAGTAAATGATCAGGTCTGCCTTCCGCTCCACTTTTAGACACTCACTCGTGAAGTGAAAGAGGGAAGTTTTTATGGATAGACCCTGGACCCCTTGATTTGAACCGAGGAAACTAGTCTGCTTCATATGCACACTTCAGGCCACTCCATAGTCCACAATGCAACACAATTGTGACGTCATCGCAGATTGCGTTTAATTTATCCCCACCCTAAACAACTCTATAATATATAAATAATTTTTTTTAACATTTATCATCTCAATTATCACCAGTAAAATATGGAGTGCCACAAGGATCTGTCCTAGGTCCTCTGCTATTTTCGATGTTGCCCCTTGGTAATATTATTAGAAAATACAGGATTAGTTTCCACTGTTATGCTGATGATATCTCAACAAGACCAGATGAAACTTCTAAATTATCTAAGTTAACAGAGTGTGTTAAAAATGTAAAAGATTGGATGACCAATAATTTTCTCCTATTAAATTAGGATAAGACAGAGATATTACTTATTGGACCAAAAGACAGTACACCGAATCTCTTGGATTACAATTTGCAACTAGACGGATGTACTGTTACTTCCTCTACAGTCAAAAATCTGGGTGTTATATTAGATAGCAACTTGTCTTTTGAAAATCATATTTCCCATGTTACAAAAACAGCATTCTTCCATCTTAGAAACATTGCCAAGCTACGAAACATGTTACCTGTTTCTGATGCAGAAAAGCTAGTTCATGCATTCATGACCTCTAGACTGGACTATTGTAA
>NW_015555711.1:2484845-2490379 GCF_001515605.1 Sinocyclocheilus anshuiensis
GTAACTAGGATTTACACAAGCTTCAGTCTGGATCCAGAACACCTGAGAAGACATGATGCCAACCCCTCAGAGGACCTCAGATGATGCCAACCCTGAAACAACTTACAGAACTACCACATTTTGCTAAAAGTTTTATTGCATCATATAATAACTGCTGTTAATAGTGTTCATCGTCTGTTTGATTACGTCTTTAATTGATTTTTCCGTACATTTCTGCCATATGTACATTAACTGACAGTCACCACTGATAAGCTACCACTAAATATTGTAGAAACTTAATTTGCTGTAAAGTTGCTTTGCAACGATTTGTATCGTGAAAAGCGCTATACAAATAAACTTGAATTGAATTGAATTGAATTTATAACAGCCCTAACATACCTATATACACATAGAATGCTGCACCAAACAAATTTGTAAGGGGAAAAATGTAAACAATAAACCAACTCTATAGCTGATTCTAAGTGATCAAGGGCTTAGGACGTTTCCAATTCAGCCCATTGCAAGGGTTCCGCCAGAAGTGGGCACTCATGCAGCGTAATCAATGACATACATCCAAATAAATGAGACGGAGGGAAGTTTGCGACTGAAGTGCATACAAAAATGGACTGGAGTGCAGCCCAGTTGAAAATTTGATTCCTGTTATCACTTAGAAGAAAAGTCATGGGGTAATTTTTAAAATCAGTATAACTATAGACCAAGGTGTTTGGTAATATGCATTTGTGTTAACTGCTCCAGTGGCGCAATCGGTCTGTTCGGGGTCCTTATAAGGCAGTATGCACCAGAGTAATCCTGAGGTTGTGAGTTGGAGCCTCACCTGGAGCAAGGTTAAAGAAACTGAGAGACATTTCAGTAGCAATGGAGTTCAAATCCTAACATACAGGATCAGTTGAAAATAAGATAGCTGTAATCAGTTAGAAAGAAGTTCATGGATTAATTTGAAAGATCATTGTAATTAAAGACCATGGTGTTTGGTAAAATGGTGAAAATTTCAAGTTTTCAGAAATTGAGAGACATTTCTGTAGCAAAGGAGGTCATGGCTTAACATTAAAGATTGGTTGAAAATCAGATGTCCGTAATCAGTTAGAAGAAAGCTCACGGGGTCTTGTGAAAGGTCAGTCTAATTGAAAACCAGCCTACTATTGAAAGCCCAGCTTCAATTTGAGGCGCTATCATTAGGTAGCTTGTATGCGAATCTTCCATGAAGTGGGACTTGCTTGTGTATTTAACCTTAGTGGTCTGGTCTTAAAATTGACAAATCCGGTTTGACTTTCTCACATGGCATTTAGTAATATTCATTTCAGTCAGCAGCTCCAGTTGCGCAATCGGTCAGTGCGTGGTTTTTATAAAGCAGTATGCAGCAAGGTTGTGAGTACAAGCCTCAGCTGGTGCAAGGATTTCGAAAGCTAGAGACATTTCCGTAGCAATGGAGTTCAAAGCCTAACATAAACAATCAGCTGAAAGTTATATTCCTGTTATCACTTAGAAGAAAGGTCATGGTGTAGTTTTTAAAATCAGTCTAACTAAAGACCATAGTATTTGGTAATATACTTTTGAGTCAACAGCTCCAGTGGTGCAAATGGTCAGCAACTCCAGTGGCGCGGTTGGTCTGCGTGTGGTTCTTATAAGGCAGTATGTAGCAGAGCAATGCTGAGGTTGTGAGTTCGAGCCTCACCTGGAGCAAGTTTTTAGAAATTGAGAGACATTTCTGTAGCAAAGGAGGTCATGGCTCAACATTAAAGATTGGTTGAAAATCAGATGTCCGTAATCAGTTAGAACAGTGGTTCCCAAGCTTGTCCTGGAGGACCCCCTGCCCTGCACATTTTGTATGTCTCCCTAATCAGACACACCCAATTTAGTTCTTGCAGTCTCTACTAACAAGCTGATGAGTGGAATCAAGTGTGTTAGATAAGGGAGACATACAAAATGTGCAGGGCTGGAGGTCCTCCAGGACAGGTTTGGGAACCACTGAGTTAGAAGAAAGCTCACGGGGCTTGTGAAAGGTCAGTCTTGTAGCAATGGAGCGCAAAGCCTAACATAAATGATCAGTTGGAAATTTTATTCTTGTTATCATTTAAAAGAAAGGTCACGGTGTAGTTTTTAAAATCAGTCTAACTAAAGACAGTAGTGATTGGTAATATGCATTTGAGCCGACAGCTCCAGTGATGCAACTGGTCAGCAGCTCCAGTGGTGCAATCGGTCAGCGGGCGATACTTATAAGGCAGTACGCAGCAGAGCAATGTCGAGGTTGTGAGTTTGAGCTTCACCGGGAGCATGGTTTTAGAAAACGGGAGACGTTTCAGTAGCAATGGAATTCAAAGCCTAAAGTAAATGATCAGGGCTGCCTTCCGCTCCACTTTTAGGCACTCACTCGTGAAGTGAACGAGTGAAGTTTTTATGGCTAGACCCTCGACCCCTTGATTTGAACCGAGGAAATGAGTCTGCTTCATATGCACACTTCAGGCCACTCCATAGTCCACAATGCAACACAAGTGTGACGTCATCGCAGATTGTGTTTAATTTATCCCCACTCTATACAACTCTATAATATATAAATGATTTTTTAAACATTTATAACAGCCCTAGCATACCTATATACACATAGAATGCTGCACCAAACACATTTGTAAGGGGAAAAATGTAAACAATAAACTAACTCTATAGCTGATTCTAAGTGATCAAGGGCTTAGGACGTTCCAATTCAGCCCACTGCAAGGATTCCGCCAGAAGTGGGCACTCATGCAGCGTAATCAATGACGTACATCCAAATAAATGAGACGGAGGGAAGTTTGCGACTGAAGGGCATATAAAAATGGACTGGAGCGCAGCCCAGTTGAAAATTTGATTCCTGTTATCACTTAGAAGAAAAGTCATGGGGTAATTTTTTAAATCAGTGTAACTAAAGACCAAGGTGTTTGGTAATATGCACTTGTGTTAACTGCTCCAGTGGCACAATCGGTCAGTGCGGGGTCCTTATAAGGCAATATGCACCAGAGTAATGCCGAGGTTGTGAGTTGGAGCCTCACCTGGAGCAAGGTTAAAGAAACTGAGAGATGTTTCAGTAGCAATGGAATTCAGATCCTAACATAAAGGATCAGTTGAAAATAAGATAGATGCAGCATGCTATCTTCACTGGAGCATAAGATAGCTGTAGTCAGTTAGAGGGAAGTTCATGGATTAATTTGAAAGATCACTGTAACTTAAAGACCATGGTGTTTGGTAAAATGTTGACAATTTCAAGGTTTTAGAAATTGAGAGACATTTCAGTAGCAAAGGAGGTCATGGCTTAACAAAGATTGGTTGAAAACCAGAAGTCCGTAATCAGTTAGAAGAAATTTCATGGGGTGTTGTGAAAGGTCAGTCTAATTGAAAACCAGCCTACTATTGAATGCCCATCTTCAGTTGAGGTGATAACATTACGTGGCTTGTGTGCTAATATTCCATGAAGTGGGACTTGCTTGTGTATTCAACCTTAGTGGTCTGGCCTTAAAATTGACCAATCCAGTTTGGTTTTCTCACATGGCGTTTAGTAATATGCCTTTCAGTCAGCAGCTCCAGTTGAGCAATCGGTCAGTGCATGGTACTTATAAGGCAGTATGCAGCACAGCAATGCAGAGGTTGTGACTTCAATTCTCACCTAGTGCAAGGATTTTGAAAGCTAGACACATTTCAGTAGCAATGGAGTTCAAAGCCTAACATAAACAATCAGCTGAAAATTATATTCCTGTTATCACTTAGAAGAAAGGTCATGGTGTAGTTTTTAATATCAGTCTAACTAAAGACCATAATATTTGGTAATATGCATTTGTGTTACCTGCTCCAGTGGCGCAATCGGTCAGTGCGGGGTCCATATAAGGCAGTATGTACCAGAGTAATGCCGAGGTTGTGAGTTGGAGCCTCACCTGGAGCGAGGTTAAAGAAACTGAGAGATATTTCAGTAGCAATGGAGTTCAAATCCTAACATAAAGGATCAGTTGAAAATAAGATAGCTGTAGCCAGTTAGAGGGAAGTTCATGGATTAATTTGAAAGATCACTGTAACTTAAAGACCATAGTGTTTGGTAAAATTTTGAAAATTTCAAGGTTTTAGAAATTGAGAGACATTTCAGCAGCATTGGAGCTCAAAGCCTAACATAAATGATCAGTTGAAAATTTGATTCTTGTTATCACTTAGAAGAAAAGTCATGGGGTAATTTTTAAAATCAGTATAACTAAAGACCAAGGTGTTTGGTAATATGCATTTGTGTTAACTGCTCCAGTGGCGCAATCGGTCAGTGCTGGGTCCTTATAAGGCAGTATGCAGCGGAGTAATGCCGAGGTTGTGAGTTGGAGCCTCACCTGGAGCAAGTTTTTAGAAATTGAGAGACATTTCAGTAGCAATGGAGCTCAAAGCCTAACATAAACGATCAGTTGAAAGTTTGGTTCTTGTTATCACTTAAAAGAAAGGTCATGGTGTAGTTTTTAATATCAGTCTAACTAAAGACCATAATATTTGGTAATATGCATTTGTGTTACCTGCTCCAGTGGCGCAATCGGTCAGTGCGGGGTCCATATAAGGCAGTATGTACCAGAGTAATGCCGAGGTTGTGAGTTGGAGCCTCACCTGGAGCGAGGTTAAAGAAACTGAGAGATATTTCAGTAGCAATGGAGTTCAAATCCTAACATAAAGGATCAGTTGAAAATAAGATAGCTGTAGCCAGTTAGAGGGAAGTTCATGGATTAATTTGAAAGATCACTGTAACTTAAAGACCATAGTGTTTGGTAAAATTTTGAAAATTTCAAGGTTTTAGAAATTGAGAGACATTTCAGCAGCATTGGAGCTCAAAGCCTAACATAAATGATCAGTTGAAAATTTGATTCTTGTTATCACTTAGAAGAAAAGTCATGGGGTAATTTTTAAAATCAGTATAACTAAAGACCAAGGTGTTTGGTAATATGCATTTGTGTTAACTGCTCCAGTGGCGCAATCGGTCAGTGCTGGGTCCTTATAAGGCAGTATGCAGCGGAGTAATGCCGAGGTTGTGAGTTGGAGCCTCACCTGGAGCAAGTTTTTAGAAATTGAGAGACATTTCAGTAGCAATGGAGCTCAAAGCCTAACATAAACGATCAGTTGAAAGTTTGGTTCTTGTTATCACTTAAAAGAAAGGTCATGGTGTAGTTTTTAATATCAGTCTAACTAAAGACCATAATATTTGGTAATATGCATTTGTGTTACCTGCTCCAGTGGCGCAATCGGTCAGTGCGGGGTCCATATAAGGCAGTATGTACCAGAGTAATGCCGAGGTTGTGAGTTGGAGCCTCACCTGGAGCGAGGTTAAAGAAACTGAGAGATATTTCAGTAGCAATGGAGTTCAAATCCTAACATAAAGGATCAGTTGAAAATAAGATAGCTGTAGCCAGTTAGAGGGAAGTTCATGGATTAATTTGAAAGATCACTGTAACTTAAAGACCATAGTGTTTGGTAAAATTTTGAAAATTTCAAGGTTTTAGAAATTGAGAGACATTTCAGCAGCATTGGAGCTCAAAGCCTAACATAAA
>NW_015555711.1:2494495-2525054 GCF_001515605.1 Sinocyclocheilus anshuiensis
GAGAGAGAGAGAGAGAGAGAGAGAGAGAGAGAGAGAGAGAGAGAGAGAGAGAGAGAGAGAGAGAGAGAGAGAGAGAGAGAGAGAGAGAGAGAGAGAGAGAGAGAGAGAGAGAGAGAGAGAGAGAGAGAGAGAGAAACATATTTAAAAAAATGGTACTTTTATACCTTTGCTGTCTGCTGGAGAGGAGCGTATAGGCTGTTGAATTAAACCAGTTGTAAAGTTTCCAAGAATCTCTTGTAGTGTTGGTACATCAGAGGGTCTGTAGGCCAAACAGATATCCATTACTGCAGTTCTTCATTTACATGTTAACATGATTCAACAATAAACAAACTTTACACCCCAGTGAATAATTTTTTTCCCACTTGCATTCATTATGTCATAATTTGCTTTCAAATGTTCACACCTGTAGTTAGTTGTAAATATGTACTCTATTTTTAATATGATTACATCCACAGAGATGCATCCGCCGGACAGTGGCGTGGACAGCCCTGGGTTCAGTGATGTAAGTACAAAGAAAAATGCTGCATAAAATAAAAGGCTAATAAAATACTCTATATTTATTTTTTAAAATTGCCTTTATTTCTAGACAGCGACCACTGAACTAATAAGCCGTACAGTAAGTTGAGCTTTGTGCATATGCCTTTACACTGCGACTATAATATGATGTGCAGTTTGACAATCTGTTGAGTTGTGTTGTTCTGCAGGACAGTGAGCACACCTCCTCCGCTGACGAGTGGGTCCAGCAGGGCCCCAATCTTCCTCCTCTTTTCCCCCCTCATCCTCCTCCACCTCCACCTCTTCCCATTTTACCTCCTCAGGAGGATCCAGAAGATGTAATGGGAGTATTAGATGTAGCATCTTAAACTCAAGTGTAGCTGCCACTGTTTTGGTAATGTTCTTTTTCCTCCCTCTCTGCAGTATTTTGCCGATGATGAAGAAGATTTTTAATAAATATATATATTTTTAAACTTAAAGATCATTATGGTGTCCTTCTCTCATTATTATTGATCATATAAAATTATCACTGGTCTACACACAGATTTCTCTGTAAAGTAAACCAGAGACAATTTAAACTGATTTCTTCTTATTTTTTATTTATTATTATTGTTGTTATTATTATTATTTTTTTTGTAAATGTGAACAATGTGCCATGAGGAAGTTCTTGGGGGTCCCTATACATGATTAAATATTAATGTTATTATTGGTGATATACTTGCTGGATAGATTAATTACAGTTGTGCAAAAAGACTCACAGATATTTACAGAAGGTGCTGGAACCCTTCAGGTCATACTTAGAAGGGAGAGGTTATTATGTGAGTATAGGAGAGCACAAGTCTAAGTGGACATCCATGACATGCGGAGTCCCACAAGGCTCAATTCTTGCACCGCTCTTGTTTAGCCTGTATATGCTCCTATTAAGTCAAATAATGAGAAAGAACCAAATTGCCTATCACAGCTATGCTGATGCAATTAAGGTCAAATTAGTGGTCAAATATCGGCCTCTACCAAACGGTTGATATGTCACTGTATGATAAAAATACCGGAATTCATTCACATACTACGAAAATCGGAAAATATGAACTATAATACAAATTTATTTTAAAACATAATCAAAATAAAATAGTTTTGTATATCGAATCTTCTTTATTTAAATATGCCATGAAATATTTCAGGTTTTCATTTTAACACAAGAAATTATATGTTTTCTTGTTTTTTAACAATAAACAAAAATAAATAACACAAATAACTAAAAGTAACAAAACCAAAGACATTACATTCTATAAAAAATAGCAAAAGATAGTAATATAATGGAATTTTAGGCTTTTATGATTCAAGAAACACGCCGTCAATTGTGGTAGCGCAACAGGATTTTTTTTCGTTCTTTTTTTAGATAAATTAACATTTCTTTGTAAACCAGCAATGCTGTGCAGTGTAGGTATCCTCTGGCTCCTTCAAGGAAACTGTTTTTAGAGTGTGTTTTCCTTTTCTTCTTTTCTTACATGGAAGCTTTGTAGAGGATGTGCTTGTCGAGGGAGCATCATCTTCATCCAGGGACTCAAAAGAACTGTCACCAGCTACCTCTTCTCGGATGGGGTGATAATCCGGATCCTCTATTGCAGTGGTTCTCAAACCTCTCCATGAAGTACCCCCAGCTCTGCACATTTTGTATGTCTCCCTCTATCTGACACACCCACTTCAGGTTTTGCAGTCTCCAATAATGAGCTGATGAGTTGAATCAGGTGTGATAGATGAGGGAGACACAAAATGTGCAGGGCTGGAGGTCCTCCAGGACAGGTTTGGGAACCACTGAGTTAGAAGAAAGCTCACGGGGCTTGTGAAAGGTCAGTCTTGTAGCAATGGAGCGCAAAGCCTAACATAAATGATCAGTTGGAAATTTTATTCTTGTTATCATTTAAAAGAAAGGTCACGGTGTAGTTTTTAAAATCAGTCTAACTAAAGACAGTAGTGATTGGTAATATGCATTTGAGCCGACAGCTCCAGTGATGCAACTGGTCAGCAGCTCCAGTGGTGCAATCGGTCAGCGGGCGATACTTATAAGGCAGTACGCAGCAGAGCAATGTCGAGGTTGTGAGTTTGAGCTTCACCGGGAGCATGGTTTTAGAAAACGGGAGACGTTTCAGTAGCAATGGAATTCAAAGCCTAAAGTAAATGATCAGGGCTGCCTTCCGCTCCACTTTTAGACATTCACTCGTGAAGTGAACGAGTGAAGTTTTTATGGCTAGACCCTCGACCCCTTGATTTGAACCGAGGAAATGAGTCTGCTTCATATGCACACTTCAGGCCACTCCATAGTCCACAATGCAACACAAGTGTGACGTCATCGCAGATTGTGTTTAATTTATCCCCACTCTATACAACTCTATAATATATAAATGATTTTTTAAACATTTATAACAGCCCTAGCATACCTATATACACATAGAATGCTGCACCAAACACATTTGTAAGGGGAAAAATGTAAACAATAAACTAACTCTATAGCTGATTCTAAGTGATCAAGGGCTTAGGACGTTCCAATTCAGCCCACTGCAAGGATTCCGCCAGAAGTGGGCACTCATGCAGCGTAATCAATGACGTACATCCAAATAAATGAGACGGAGGGAAGTTTGCGACTGAAGGGCATATAAAAATGGACTGGAGCGCAGCCCAGTTGAAAATTTGATTCCTGTTATCACTTAGAAGAAAAGTCATGGGGTAATTTTTTAAATCAGTGTAACTAAAGACCAAGGTGTTTGGTAATATGCACTTGTGTTAACTGCTCCAGTGGCACAATCGGTCAGTGCGGGGTCCTTATAAGGCAATATGCACCAGAGTAATGCCGAGGTTGTGAGTTGGAGCCTCACCTGGAGCAAGGTTAAAGAAACTGAGAGATGTTTCAGTAGCAATGGAATTCAGATCCTAACATAAAGGATCAGTTGAAAATAAGATAGATGCAGCATGCTATCTTCACTGGAGCATAAGATAGCTGTAGTCAGTTAGAGGGAAGTTCATGGATTAATTTGAAAGATCACTGTAACTTAAAGACCATGGTGTTTGGTAAAATGTTGACAATTTCAAGGTTTTAGAAATTGAGAGACATTTCAGTAGCAAAGGAGGTCATGGCTTAACAAAGATTGGTTGAAAATCAGAAGTCCATAATCAGTTAGAAGAAATTTCATGGGGTGTTGTGAAAGGTCAGTCTAATTGAAAACCAGCCTACTATTGAATGCCCATCTTCAGTTGAGGTGATAACATTACGTGGCTTGTGTGCTAATATTCCATGAAGTGGGACTTGCTTGTGTATTCAACCTTAGTGGTCTGGCCTTAAAATTGACCAATCCAGTTTGGTTTTCTCACATGGCGTTTAGTAATATGCCTTTCAGTCAGCAGCTCCAGTTGAGCAATCGGTCAGTGCATGGTACTTATAAGGCAGTATGCAGCACAGCAATGCAGAGGTTGTGACTTCAATTCTCACCTAGTGCAAGGATTTTGAAAGCTAGACACATTTCAGTAGCAATGGAGTTCAAAGCCTAACATAAACGATCAGTTGAAAATTGGATTCCTGTTATCACTTAGAAGAAAGGTCATGGTGTAGTTTTTAATATCAGTCTAACTAAAGACCATAATATTTGGTAATATGCATTTGTGTTACCTGCTCCAGTGGCGCAATCGGTCAGTGCGGGGTCCATATAAGGCAGTATGCACCAGAGTAATGCCGAGGTTGTGAGTTGGAGCCTCACCTGGAGCGAGGTTAAAGAAACTGAGAGATATTTCAGTAGCAATGGAGTTCAAATCCTAACATAAAGGATCAGTTGAAAATAAGATAGCTGTAGCCAGTTAGAGGGAAGTTCATGGATTAATTTGAAAGATCACTGTAACTTAAAGACCATAGTGTTTGGTAAAATTTTGAAAATTTCAAGGTTTTAGAAATTGAGAGACATTTCAGCAGCATTGGAGCTCAAAGCCTAACATAAATGATCAGTTGAAAATTTGATTCTTGTTATCACTTAAAGTAAATGATCAGGGCTGCCTTCCGCTCCACTTTTAGACACTCACTCGTGAAGTGAACGAGGGAAGTTTATATGGATAGACCCTCGACCCCTCGATTTGGACCGAGGAAACGAGTCTGCTTCATATGCAAACTTCAGGCCACTCCATAGTTCACAGTACAACAGAATTGTGACGTCATCGAAGATTGCGTTTAATTTATCCCCACCCTAAACAACTCTATAATATATAAATAATTTTTTTAACATTTATAACAGCCCTAGCATACCTATATACACATAGAATGCTGCATCAAACAAATTTGTAAGGGGAAAAATGTAAACAATAAACCAACTCTATAGCTGATTCTAAGTGATCAAGGGCTTAGGACGTTTCCAATTCAGCCCATTGCAAGGGTTCCGCCAGAAGTGGGCACTCATGCAGCGTAATCAATGACGTACATCCAAATAAATGAGACGGAGGGAAGTTTGCGACTGAAGTGCATACAAAAATGGACTGGAGTGCAGCCCAGTTGAAAATTTGATTCCTGTTATCACTTAGAAGAAAAGTCATGGGGTAATTTTTAAAATCAGTATAACTAAAGACCAAGGTGTTTGGTAATATGCATTTGTGTTAACTGCTCCAGTGGCGCAATCGGTCAGTGCTGGGTCCTTATAAGGCAGTATGCAGCGGAGTAATGCCGAGGTTGTGAGTTGGAGCCTCACCTGGAGCAAGTTTTTAGAAATTGAGAGACATTTCAGTAGCAATGGAGCTCAAAGCCTAACATAAACGATCAGTTGAAAGTTTGGTTCTTGTTATCACTTAAAAGAAAGGTCATGGTGTAGTTTTTAAAATCAGTCTAACTAAAGACCGTAGTGATTGATAATATGCATTTGAGTCGACAGCTCCAGTGATGCAACTGGTCAGCAGCTCCAGTGGCGCAATCGATCAGTGCGTGGTACTTATAAGGCAGTACGCAGCAGGGCAATGCCGAGGTTGTGAGTTTGAGCCTCACCTGGAGCATGGTTTTAGAAAACGGGAGACATTTCAGTAGCAATAGAATTCAAAGCCTAAAGTAAATGATCAGGGCTGCCTTCCGCTCCACTTTTAGACACTCACTCGTGAAGTGAACGAGGGAAGTTTATATGGATAGACCCTCGACCCCTCGATTTGGACCGAGGAAACGAGTCTGCTTCATATGCAAACTTCAGGTCACTCCATAGTCCACAATGCAACACAATTGTGACGTCATCGCATATTGCGTTTAATTTATCCCCACCCTAAACAACTCTATAATATATAAATAATGTTTTTAACATTTATAACAGCCCTAGCATACCTATATACACATAGAATGCTGCATCAAACAAATTTGTAAGGGGAAAAATGTAAACAATAAACCAACTCTATAGCTGATTCTAAGCGATCAAGGGCTTAGGACGTTCCAATTCAGCCCATTGCAAGGGTTCCGCCAGAAGTGGTCACTCATGCAGCGTAATCAATGATGTACATCCAAATAAATGAGACGGAGGGAAGTTTGCGACTGAAGGGCATAAAAAAATGAACTGGAGTGCAGTCCAGTTGAAAATTTGATTCCTGTTATCACTTGGAAGAAAAGTCATAGGGTAATTTTTAAAATCAGTATAACTAAAGACCAAGGTGTTTGGTAATATGCATTTGTGTTAACTGCTCCAGTGGCGCAATTGGTCATCACTGTAAAAAGTAATAAGTTGACTTTACTTAGAAAAGCTGTGGAAACTGATTGCCTCAAAGTTTTCAAGCAAATTAGGTCATAATTTTTGACTTGATACTACTTACTACTACTTTGTAGACTTAACTTGTGTATTTGTATAGTTACCATAAAACTTGAGTAAAGGTAACTAAATTTCAAAAGTACAGCCAACTTACAGATTTAAGTTGAGCTTTGTAAGCAGAACTGAAACAAAACAGTTCTTTTAACATGTCTGCTTGTTCATTTTACTAGAAGTATGTGTGGAAACTGATTGCCTTACATTTCTCAAGCAAGCTGTACTCAAAATTCTAAGTTGAGAATACAAAGACAGACAACAGATTTGGCACAACACTAGAACGTTTATGTGCTCTATAAAACAATATTAATTTAAGACATTACTTAAGGCATGCCCATCAACATGGCCCGCCGACAACATTTTAGAAAAAAAGCAAATATTTCACTCATGAAATAAAAAACAGACAATAAAAAAAATCAAAGTTTCTTTGTTTTTTACATCTTTACAAAGTGGTCAAAAGCAGAGTTTGCAAACATTGAACAGTCTGTAACAAGTTTATTACAGAACAACTTTCCCAATACAGTTCTCTTTAAAATTATCTTCTAACTCTATTCTAAAACCAATTTAACATCAAGTAAACTTGACAATTTTCAGAACATCCTTTTAAATATGGATATCTTTCTTTTGCAGCAATCGGAAAACACTGAAGTATCTGTAAAACAGTATAGTACTGAACAATTTTCTTACTGAAGAGTTTTCTTAAAGACAGCTCCGTAATAGTTAACCATGAAAAAAATCACATCATGGCAATGACCTATTACTGCATCAGGCGAATTTTCAGTGATTGGATTTGAGGTTTTAGTGACTTGTGGCCAAGGGACAAAATCACTCTCTGTATGAAATCAAATGTGCTCTTCAGTGCTGTAGGATACTCTAAGTTTAGATCATAAATTAGTCCAAAGAGCAGACACATTGCTTCTGGAAGGTTTTCCAGGTCATCCACAACCACTTTACCTTCCAAAATGACTGCCGTTGTGGCATCAATATGCAGGGAGTAGGGTACAGTTGCAGAGTCCTCGGGAATCACTGTCAGAATACCAATTACAATGTCGGACATGTCTTCATTGCCATCACAGTCCTAAAAATGGGAATAGCATATAACAAAAATGAGGACAAAGTAAGCCACAAAACGCTTTTAAGAGCACATACTGTACATTAAAATGTGAAATTAAATTAATAACACTGTATTATGTCTAAATGTAAAGGCATTTTCAAACAGGACACAGCAGTGGATGCAGGGAGGAATACAGACATTCAAACCACTGAATGAAAAGACAATAAATCAATCTTGAAGGCCAGCTATATAAATTAAAACCTATTCTAAAACTGATCATTTGATATTTGAAAAGTTATCAAAACACATCATGACGGAGAAGAATTGATTGAATTTTTAAAATCACTTAAATATCCGATTTTTGCTTCTTTCTATAACCTCCTTTCTGTCTTTTATATTTCTTTTTTCTTACCTCCTTTACTGACTTAATCTCTGTTGCGTCTTTCCTTTATTCTTCCTACCGGTCTAAATTTCCAACCTCCCATCTATTGTCTTTCTTACAATTGTTTTTCTTTCATTTCTTTATGTATTATAAAATGTATCTCCTTACTGTCTTTTTTTTTCTGAGTTCTTAATTTATCTTTCACTTTCTTTTCTCTATCCCTTTCTTTGTTTCACTGTCCTGACTGTTCTTCTTGCCTTCATAACTCTTCTTGCCAGATCTCAAAACTGTTTGAAGAACAGTTTGCCTGTTAAAGGGTTAGTTCACCCCAAAAAATGAAAATTCTGTCATTAATTACTCACCCTCATGTCGTTCCAAAACCCATAAGACTTTCATTCATCTTCGGAACACAAATTAAGATATTTTTGATGACAGAATGCTGTCAAGATTTCCTTCCACAGACTGCCTTTGTAACTACCACTTTGACACTTCAAAAACTTCATAAAGAGATCGTAAAACTAATCCATATGAATCGAGCGGTTTAGTCCAAATTTTCTGAAGAGAATTTATCACTTGTTATGGTCGAACATATTTAATTTAGGCTTTTACTCGCATGTGAACATTGATCAGCGAACATAACCAGAAGCTCAACCTAACCTGAATAACGCACAAGAAAAACCTCTTCCTGAAGCTCAAACATTGTGTAACCAATGAGGTTCATTCACGTGTGTCACGCAGAACGTTTGAGCTTCTGGAAGAGGATAGTTCTTGTGCGTTATTCATGTTTGGTTGAGCTGCTGCTTATGTTCACTGATCAAGGTTTACATGCGAGTAAAAGCCTAAATTAAATCTGTTCATCATAAAAAATGATCGATTCTCTTCAGAAAATTTGGACTAAACGGCTCGATTCATATGGATTAGTTTTACGATCTCTTTATGAAGGTTTTGAAGCATCAAAGTGGTAGTTACAAAGGCAGTCTATGGAAGGAAATCTGACAGCATTCTGTCATCAAAAAATATCTTAATTTGTGTTCCGAAGATGAACAAAGGTCTTATGGGTTTGGAACAACATGAGGGTGAGTAATTAATGACAGAATTTTCATTTTGGGGTGAACTAACCCTTTAAATAAGAATCACATCACAGAAGAAACTACTTACAAGACATGTCTTGTAAAAATCGGTGGGGGGTCCTCTCCGAGGAGGAGTGGTAGGCCATGAAGAACGGCTGTTCGTCTCGCATTGATGTTGGATTTCTGTAAAGTTAAAAATCAACGAAAATTAACTATTACTACTTAATAGCGCTCATGACACTAACACAACACAGAGCAATCAACAACAGCAAAAGCAACAGTTGTTTTACTATCGAAAAAGAATTATGTGTCTGATGAGCTTACGTCATTTTCAATCTGGTGCAGAATCTTCTTAAGTTTGGAGCCAATGTCTCCACCTTTAGCCCTGAAGATATCGATGAAACGTTGAGTGAATATGTCCAGTTCTTGAAAGAATTCAGTTTGCAGGTTTTTGCCAGATATACGTTTAAACTCTGCCAGAATCTAAAAAAAATAGGACAAACTGACATTAAGCAATTCATTTTCACTGAAATGTGCATGTATGAATTAAACATTAATCTGAAAAGTGGTTAATGATAAATTTGCTTAAATGTTCAAAATGAAATGATATATGAAACCAATAAAGACAAGAATATTTACTCACCTGACTCTGTGTGAAGAGGGCTGGCCACTTTTCCACTGTATTCTTCACTGCAGGCTCCTTCTCTATCAATTCCTTTCTACGCAAGGCAAATGTAGAATTCATGTTCTGGGCTATCAGTGCAGCATTAAGATGATGTTTCTTCATGTCTTCCACCATCTCTTTCCTTTTGGACTTGTCGAAGATTTTTATTGGTCAAAATATGAATTGTTCGAGTGTAATCATTATGAATATAACCATTTATATATCCAGTTATTCTTCCATTATAATCACATATGCCTGTGTGGAAAATGCCTACGTGGCTAAAGTAGACAGACCCTCAGATGAGAAACATCTGGAAAAATAAAAGTGGGCTTTCTTTCTTTACCATAACAAGACTTGGGGGGGCCCCTTCTCTAGGGAAATATCGAATTATATGCATAAGGAAAACTGTATGGAAATATACCCCACGCCTTAAAGTCAAAACTGTATATAAAGAGAAGCAGAAAAATATTCTGGAGATGTTTTCTGCAGAGAACTTCTCGGCTTTGTTCTTCTTGAAATAAAGCCTAATTTCTGGAAAGAAAACCCCAAGACTGAGTGTGATTTCGCAGAGCAGCGGTGAAAGACACTACAAATTGGTGACCCCGACGTGATTGGAAAAGAGCAGAAGATTGGATGACCACTTTTGGGCTGACTGAGACGAGCAACACAAACACGGTGGCCACCGAATAGGTAAGCAATTTTGCTTATATAATTAGTTTGTGTTGTTTGCCGGTCTGCCCTTGGTGGTAAGGACACTTAAAATCTGCTCTTCCAGAATTAGAAAAAAAATAAATAAATAAAAAGGGGTTTTTATTTCAGAAGAAATAACTGCATGCACATGTTTGGTTTACTGTTAGGAAGGCCTTGATAGGTAACCTAAATTGAGACTGGATGGTGTAGGCAGAAATACATTACATGTAATGGTCTGTGTTTATTGTGGTTGGGACCTAAAAGGACGGCAACAATGAAGCAGATATAGTATAGAAAAGCGCGCAAAGACCTTTGGATACCGCTCTGTAGGAGAGGAATAGTACAGAGGGCTGAACGGAAAGGCAAAAATCCCTGCTGGGCGCTGATTTTTTACTGAGTTGAGGGAGATTAATCAGTAAAAGAGCGAGAGCCCTGCAGGTCACTCGAGGAAGAGTGTAGTGTTTTGTTGTATGAGACAAGCAGAAATACATTGCCTGCAATGGTCTGTGTTTATTGTAGTCTGGACCTAAAAGGACAGCAACAATGAAGCAGATATATTATAGGAAACCGTGCAAAGTCCTTTGGATATCGCTCTGTAGGAGAGGAAAAGTACAGAGGGCTGAACGGAAAGGCAAAAATTCCTGCTGGGCGCTGATTTTTTACTGAGTTGAGGGAGATGAATCAGTGAAAGAGTGAGAGCACTGCAGGTCACACGAGGAAGAGTGTAGTGTTTTGTGGTATGAGACTGAAACTGTGTCTGTGTCCGTATGCATGTCTGTATGAGTGATGGTGAATGTATGAGAAAATAAATAAATTAGGAGGAGGGGTAAAGATGGATGAAATTCTTCAAACAACTACTCTGGACAGAGCAGTGAACTCTCATAATATGGATGGAATTGTTTTTTATTCCGTCCAGCAGTGTGGCAGGCACTGTGTGCGGAATACCCAATCAGACTGGACCCCAAATCATTAAAAGGACAAGATCTGGGTGACACAGAAAATCCAACCAATAAATAAAATAAAATGAATGAATGATGAGCCCTGGCTGAATAAAGGGACGAGAAGAGTGAATGTGTTTAGGAAAATAAGATCAATAAAAACTGAATCAAGATCTTTTATACGCTTTTGCATTTTGATGTCTGTGTGAAAGAAAAGGAAAAAATTTTCTATGATCAGTGCAGTAGAAGTGAGATCAAGGCACTAAGTTAAATAGTTCTCCAGAAGGAATATATATCGACGCAATAGGAACAGAAACAAAAATGGTGGTTACAGAGCCAAAAGCTAATATCTATTGAATAGGACAGATAGAACAAGATGTGAGACAGACAGTCAATAAATGGGTAAAGTTTATTGAAGCACAAATTCCTGAAACACAGCTACCAAAATCAGAATTTCATTGCACAATGATATATGATTCAGAGAGAGATGAAAAAATAGAACAAATAGGGCAATTATTTTCTGCTATGATGCTACCAAAAAGACTACCAATAATCAAATGTCAGGCACACAAGAAGGGAAATTATTATGTTATTAATGATATTAAGGGAAACAATGCAGCAAATATAGAAGCTAAAAAAGCTTCAGGGTGTCAAGTAGCAGTATTAGCACCTGTAGTACTTATCAAACCTCAACCTCAATTAGAGGATATAATTCGAATTCAACAACAAGCAGGCCCCTATGAACAATCAATGTGGCACCAAAGGGGAGCTAAAAAAGACTCACAAGAGATCTGGCGTACACATGAAGGAAACATGGTTGCACCTACTTCATTTTTGAATATTCTTATTTCAGATGCGGATGGTTTCGACCATTGCGCAAGGGGGGAAGTGATAAGAAAAATTAAGTTGATCTATACCGGGTGATGAGTGCCGCCATGTTAGTTCGCGCTGAATCCGAGCTATGGGATTTACAACATGCAAATTCATCCTCTCCTCCCGAAACATGTTAAAGTAGATCTCCGGTAAACTGGGAGAAGAGCAGAGTAAACTTTATAGTTACCTACACAAGGTTTTTTCAACCGGTTTATTGAATCGAACTGTCCGAAAGAACCGGTTCGCGGAAAAGAACCGAACTTCCCATCACTATTATATGGTTGAAAACACTGAAAATTTGTGATAATATGACAAGCGGTCAGCGTGTCCAATCTGGCTCCGCGCCAGCCAAAGCGCGAAAGCGCATTTAAATTCAGCAGTTGATGACGTGACGCACTGAAAGTTCTAATCACACCGGTCACACAGATCTGGGAGCAGGAACAGTAATTAAATTTCTAACGAGAAGTAATTCCTAGATTTGTAATATCATCAGAAATAAGTTAAGATAATGGGTCGGCATTTATACAAAATACTGTAAAACAAGTATTGCAACAATTAAGAATAAAACAGGCACAAGGGTGCGTCGAAAGGCTGGAAAGAAAACCCCAAGACTGAGTGTGATTTCTCAGAGCAGCGGTGAAAGACACTACAGACTCCATGCTGGCTTCATCTTCACCATCAGGGAAGTTCGGTAGAAAATTGATTTCAAACCTCTTGGGTCTTTTGATGTTTCTCTGAGGCTGCTGTCCTCTTCTTTTCCCACCATTTATGGATACCTCCAAACATCCAGCTCGATGCAGTTTTGAACGGTAATTACCCATTTTCCATCTGAGGCTATCATACCACCCATTCCACCCCTTAGATGATCCAGGCTGGGTAAGGCAGGGATGTTTTTTTATCAAAGCAGCAGCAACAGCCTCAAAATTTTCCTTATCTGGGATCTCTGAGAGTATCTCTGAGAGTTTTTCGAGAATCTCATGCTTAAGCTCTCCTGACAATTGTAGATATGTTTGATCTCGCATGTACTGCAGATTTCCCTGACGTAATCTGTATTCAACGTCAACAGGAAAAGTAGGGATCTCGAAAGCTTCTGGCCATGCAGTCCGTTGACTATGACATGAATGCTCGTCAGAAGCCACAGAAAGGTTCTTTTCCCACCATTTATGGATACCTCCAAACATCCAGCTCGATGCAGTTTTGAACGGTAATTACCCATTTTCCATCTGAGGCTATCATACCACCCATTCCACCCCTTAGATGATCCAGGCTGGGTAAGGCAGGGATGTTTTTTTATCAAAGCAGCAGCAACAGCCTCAAAATTTTCCTTATCTGGGATCTCTGAGAGTATCTCTGAGAGTTTTTCGAGAATCTCATGCTTAAGCTCTCCTGACAATTGTAGATATGTTTGATCTCGCATGTACTGCAGATTTCCCTGACGTAATCTGTATTCAACGTCAACAGGAAAAGTAGGGATCTCGAAAGCTTCTGGCCATGCAGTCCGTTGACTATGACATGAATGCTCGTCAGAAGCCACAGAAAGGACTTCAGTGTCAGCTGTGCTAGGGGTTGGTGTCGTCACAAGGGAGACAATCTTCAGTGTGGGCTTATCTGGCAAGTCAGCAATTTCGGTAAGATTCACAAGGGAATTGTTGAAATCTGGATCCTCAAACTGAAGTGTGAACTTGTACTGAAGTCCCAGCTTTTCTTCAAGTTGTTCCAACAGTGAGTCAACTGTCTGTGGTTTCACAGGAAGTACGATTTTTCTGATGTCGTTTTCACAAATTATAACTCTGAGTATGGTCCTTGTCTCCATATTTGGTCTCTCTACAAAGGTTAAAGAATTGAGTTAGTTTTCTTAAATTAAACAAGTACAACACACCAAAAAAAGTCCATCAAGTTCATCATTCTAAACCCATCCTTTGAAAAAATATTATTCGAAAAGTTTCACTCATCCTTGTACTTTAAAAAGTACACAAAGGCTGACTTGTGCCATACAGTCCAAGCATTTAAGACACATGAATGGGTTTGTTGAGAAATCTACTTCAATATATAATCCATTTAACTGTATATAAATCTTGAACAGGATAGCATTTAACTGCTGCTCTCTCACACATGCATGCAGAATGTGACAATTTAAAGAAAATAATGAATTACATTTCAGTTTGTTTCTCACCAAACCCATTGATCTAATATTTGAGCACTTGAAGTTGAATTAAATTATATGATGCTTTTGTGTCCTCCTGAAGCTTGAGAAGCAATACCTGCTATCTTCTGACATAGTACAGAAAAGAGCAGTCAGAAATCTTCTCAAAAATAAGCTTTTTTTGTCTTCCGAATAAGAATGAGAGTAAATAATGACAATTTGCAGAATTTCTGAAGTCTCTTTAAAACCTGAATTGTCATTCATTCAGCATATGATATAATGTTTGAGTGTAACATAGGTCCTGCCCCGAAGTGTATAGGCTGGCAAAGGAAATGGGTGATTCAGATCTGAGGGTTTGGTAATTGACAGTAATAGCACATGACTGCACAGTTCAAAAGAACGTAGGTGCTCAATGTACCAACATGTCAGATCTTCACACACAAACAGAACATCACTGTTGATGACAAGAATGTTGAAAATCTCTCTGAAATCAGGTAGGCCTGAACAAGTACTAACAGAAACAACCATATCTGGATTATACTTGATTCCATCAATGCTCACAGATGATGCTGTGAGGACAGTGTTCTGAACTGCATATGTTTGTCTCAGGAATTCCTGAATGTTCTCAGGGAAAGTTGAAATCAAAGTACCCATCACCTTCTCTGTCTGTATGGATGGCTTGAGAAAGGAGGGCGAGTCAATGTAGTAAGCCAGCAGTCTTTGATGGCGAACAGCCAAAGTTTGTGGAACATTTTTGAAGTTTTTGGTGTCACGGATTACCTGCTTGAAGAATCTATGTTTTCCCTCAAATCGCATCGTCCACATATCTCTTAGTGGTCCATACATTCTTATGAGCTGCGGATAGTGCTCAATGTAGTGGTGTTTTGGGTGCAATGTGAAATGAGGAAAGACTGTTAAAAGTAAATGTCTGTGTTCTGTGATCTTTGCTTCAAGAAAATCAAGAGAATCCTCAGTGAACTTGAATGCCAATGCCATTTCTAAAATATCTTTCAGAAGCAACACAATTTCCCATGCTTGATCATTTTCAGGGATATCAAGGCCAGCCATGAGGGGCAGAAGTCTAATAAGTGCCCAATTCTCATGGGCATTACCCCCAATGGTACCTTTTGAGGCAAATGTGCCTGGTATGATCTGAGGCTGATCAATTTTGTCTGAGAATTTGTAAGGAAACTGCTTGATAGCTTGATTCAGGGATTCAAGAGAGATAAATATTTTTGAGACCAAATCATTAATGCACAAGGACATTTCAATAGGGATGACACCCTCCATAAGGTCGTGCATTATGTCAGGTGGAAAACCACCAACTGCGTGAAAATGTTCCAACCTTTCACACCATACTGCTTTACCAAACTCGCATTGTGTAACACTTCAGCCACTTGCATGTCATGCTCCTGCTTGGTTCTCAGTTCGAATGCTCCCAACCGGACCTCCTTTTCCTGGATTTCACTCCTCTTTGCAAAGCAGAACCGACATGGGTGCTCAACAGTGAAACTCTCCTGTAGTCCTGCGAAAGAATGAGCACCTAGATTATCAGATGACACAAAAAGCACACTTCCTTTCACACAGTCTCCTAACTGTTCAATGTATACACCATGCTTTTCAAGAGTTTCAAGGTCCTGAACAAGTGGGCACGAGATGTCTGTGTAACCATATTGTTTAACTGCACTAGCTCTGCATACAATTGCTAACTGAATTGACTGAAGTGATGAACGGTCTTTTGAGGGAAGGTTGGCTAGAACCCAATAGAGAGCAAACATTTTGTGTTTTTTTCTGGAGGTGCCAAGGGGATTGGCAAGCTCAAATTCATCCACATAAAGACCCAGGACAATCCTGAAGGTATCAGTGTTGAAAAAGTTATTTTCTTGATAGTGAGTGCCATCTCTGTAAGTCTTGAATTCATTAACTGATCGATCATTGCAAAGGACCCTATTTAGAATGTCAGCTGTGTTTACAATTTTCTGCAACATTTGCAGAACTGGCACATAAGAGACTGACTGTGAATCAAGCTTGTATTCAATTGGCATGACTATTGGAAATTCACTCTGAAAATATGATGCTCTTCTGCTTATTGTGGAAAGAGGCTTGCCATCATTGGTCATTGTCAAGATTGGGTTACTGTCTTTTACTGCATTCACCAATTTTCTCACTAATGAATCACATCCACTCAGTCCATGTTCAAGGAGAATTTGCTGAATTGCATGATAAACAAGGGGCTCTGAAAGAAGTAAAATTTGATTTATTTGTTGAATTATTTCCTGCGCAGCCGAATCAGAAACATGCAAAATTGCCTGCATTTTTAGAAAGAGTGAGGCTAAATTATGCTCCAATTGACGATGCAATACATCAAGGTTTTCATTCTCTATATAATTTTCCTCTAAGTGTTCATCTACAGGTTCAGGGCTCAAAGGCTCTTCTTGCTGCACATTATCTACACTGTGAGTAGCGACGTGCAAGAGAATGTCAGATTTCAATTGCCTCCGATCAAATGCTCCATGCTCTCTATATTTATGGGAATTAAATGTAGAGTAGACATTGCTCTCAAAATTGCAATTGTTGTATGGACACTGCAAAGTTTCATGATTTTTGAGATGCTGCCGCAAATGAGAGAAGAAGAATTGCCTCTGTGCAGGGCTACTGAAAACTACAAAGTGGGCAGTGAAATATCAAAGGGATGTTAGCACATGGACTGGGTTGGCTACCATGTGCCTGATGTGAATGATTTTTTGTTGAGTGCACCCTTAGTGCATTAAATGATTTAAATATACACAGTCAATCTGTGTACAGACACGGAATCGGACTGCTTCTAGTAAAGCTTCCATGTTTTAATCTGTATTGTTTTAACAGCTGAGCCCTCCTTTCACAAGAAAGCAAGCAGAACTTGCACTTCCACTGCATGAATTTAAGTCCCCAAAATAAGAATACACAAAATAAAAAGATAAAATAAGGTAATAATTGCTTGTTAATGAAGCTATCTTAATTCATGCATCGTGTTGTTCATTTCCATGTGATCGACACCTGCGCATTGAACGTTCAAGAAAAAATGTTCCTTAAGTGTAGGCCGTACGGGTTTTTACGTAGGCCTATCATTAATGATAATCCACGAATTTACATCCGATTAAAATAGCTTACAAACTGTACATAAACCCAGTGTCCAGTAAAAATCGATGTTTGCAACCTAGCTAGTCTCATTCGACATAAAACTACATCTGTGTGCCTTTCTATGCCTTTTCCTCTTTCCTTACAATGAGCAAATTAAATTCTATTTAAGTTTTTATACGCAATACAATGACATTGAGGTTTATAAATAGTTCATCATGAGCATATACCTACTTGTGCCGCCACATTCCGAACAAGAGCTGAAGTTCTTCTTCTTCGTTGACGTCGTCTCCACACTATACCGTTCGTATACCGTCACATTGCGCATGCGCGGGACGAAAATGCGTTTAAGAAATAGTATTAGAAAAGAAAAGAGTAAGGACAATAAAGAAATAGTTAAGAAAAGAGTATTAGAGTTGTTTCGTCCTATGCTGAAACTTAACAAAAGGCCAATAAATATATCAAGCTCTGTTAATACAAATATGATGGAATGTAAAGCAGCAACAGCTGATCAGCTTGCCAATAAGCTTAAATCTTAGTGGTTTCCCAGTTATTTTATAGCGCGAAGGAAAAAAAAAGATTCAGAACCTATAAATAAATACATACACACAAGCACACACGGGTATATAGGGGTGAATTCAGGGTGATTGGGACACTTTTTGCCATTGAGATGAATTGGAAAAAGTGTCCCAATCTAAGGATGTACAATTTTATCACTAAATTAATGTCAGCCATTTTTAAAAACCAAGGAGAAGGAGTGGTCATGGTGAAACATCCAATCATTTGGTATCTCTGGAAAGCCCTGAATGTGCTCTGTACAGGACATCCAGATTAAAACTGTGACATGTGAGGTCTCAGAGAAATTCACTGAAATATAATGTCCACTACAGAGGCAAAAACTCCATAGCTGGGTCTCAGGAGGCTATATATATATATAATGGCTATTATCAACTTAACAACCATTTCTAATTGTAGGGTATTTACTAAAAAAAAAATTCTTCATTTTATTATTACTATTATTATTTTGCAAATTCTTTGCTCCAGACATTTGCAACAGTGTGAACATGCCTCTAGTACAACACACTCACTCTTAAGTACTATGTACTAAATTTGTTTAGTTGAACTATTGCATCCACCTAAAAGTTCGCATTACACAGTCTAATCAAGTTAAATCAACACATTTTCCAAAATCAGTTACATTTATAAGCTTTTCTTAAGTAGATTCAGCAATTACTTTTGCGGGGTGCTTATAAGGCAGTATGCACCAGAGTAATGCCGAGTATGTAATCATGGGGTGTTGTGAAAGGTCAGTCTAATTGAAAACCAGCCTACCACTGAAAGCCCATCTTCAGTTGAGGTGCTAACATTAGGTGGCTTGTGTGCTAATATTCCATGAAGTGGGTGGGACTTGCTTGTGTATTCAACCTTAGTGGTCTGGCCTTAAAATTGACCAATCCAGTTTGGCTTTCTCACATGGCGTTTAGTAATATGCCTTTCAGCCAGCAGCTCCAGTTGTGCAAATTGGTCAGTGTGTGGTACTTATAAAGCAGTATGCAACAGAGCAATGCAGAGGTTGAGAGTTCAAGACTCACCTGGTGCAAGGATTTCGAAAGCTAGAGATATTTCAGTAGCAATGGAGTTCAAAGCCTAACATAAACAATCAGCTGAAAATGATATTCCTGTTATCACTTAGAAGAAAGGTCATGATGTAGTTTTTAAAATCAGTCTAACTAAAGACCATAGTATTTGGTAATATGCATTTGAGTCAACAGCTCCAGTGGTGCAAATATTCAGCAACTCCAGTGGTGCGATCGGTTTCTGCGTGATTCTTATAAGGCAGTATGTAGCAGAGCAATGCCGAGGTTGTGAGTCCGAACCTCACCTGGAGCAATTTTTTATAATTTGAGAGACATTTCAGTAGCAATGGAGCTCAAAGCCTAACATAAATGATCAGCTGAAAAGTATATTCCTGTTATCACTTAAAAGAAAGGTCACGGTGTAGTTTTTTAAATCAGTCTAACTAAAGACCGTAGTGATTGATAATATGCATTTGAGTCGACAGCTCCAGTGATGCACCAGGTCAGCAGCTCCAGTGGCGCAATCGGTCAGCACATGGTGCTTGTAAGGCAGTATGCAGCAGAGCAATGCTGAGGTTGTGAGTTCGAACCTCTCCTGGAGCATGGTTTTAGAAAACAGGAGACATTTCAGTAGCAATAGAATTCAAAGCCTAAAGTAAATGATCAAGTCTGCCTTCCGCTCCACTTTTAGACACTCACTCGTGAAGTGAACGAGGGAAGTTTATATGGATAGACCCTCGAACCCTCGATTTGGACCGAGGAAACGAATCTGCTTCATATGCACACTTCAGGCCACTCCATAGTCCACAATGCAACACAATTGTGACGTCATCGCAGATTGCGTTTAATTTATCCCCACCCTAAACAACTCTATAATATATAAATAAATTTTTTTTTTTTATATTTATAGAAGCCCTGGCATACCTATATACATAGAATGCTGCATCAAACAAATTTGTAAGGGGAAAAATGTAAACAATAAACCAACTCTATAGCTGATTCTAAGTGATCAAGGGCTTAGGACGTTCCAATTCAGCCCATTGCAAGGGTTCCGCCAGAAGTGGCCACTCATGCAGCGTAATCAATGACGTACATCCAAATAAATGAGACGGAGGGAAGTTTGCGACTGAAGGCCATAAAAAAATGGACTGGAGCGCAGCCCAGTTGAAAATTTGATTCCTGTTATCACTTAGAAGATAAGTCATGGGGTAATTTTTAAAATAAGTATAACTAAAGACCAAGGTGTTTGGTAATATGCATTTGTGTTAACTGCTCCAGTGGTGCAATCGGTCAGTGCGGGGTGCTTATAAGGCAGTATGCACCAGAATAATGCAGAGGTTGTGAGTTGGAGCCTTACCTGGAGCAAGGTTAAAGAAACTGAGAGACATTTCAGTAGCAATGGAGTTCAAATCCTAGCATAAAGGATCAGTTGAAAATAAGATAGCTGTAGTCAGTTAGAGAGAAGTTCATGGATTAATTTGAAAGATCAATGGAACTTAAAGACCATGGTGTTTGGTAAAATGTTGAAAATTTCAAGGTTTTAGAAATTGAGAGACATTTCAGTAGCAAAGGAGGTCATGGCTTAACAAAGATTGGTTGAAAACCAGAAGTCCGTAATCAGTTAGAAGAAATTTCATGGGGTGTTGTGAGGTCAGTCTAATTGAAAACCAGCCTACTATTGAATGCTCATCTTCATTTGAGGTGCTAACATTAGGTGGCGTGTGTACTAATATTCCATGAAGTGGGACTTGCTTGTGTATTCAACCTTAGTGGTCTGGCTTTAAAATTGACCAATCCAGTTTGGCTTTCTCACATGGCATTTAGTAATATGCTTTTCAGTCAGCAGCTCCAGTTGCGCAATCGTTCAGTGCATGGTACTTATAAGGCAGTATGCAGCAGAGGTTGTGAATATGAGCCTCACCTGGTGCAAGGATTTCAAAAGCTAGAGACATTTCAGTAGCAATGGAGTTCAAAGCCTAACATAAACAATCAGCTGAAAATTATATTCCTGTTATCACTTAGAAGAAAGGTCATGGTGTAGTTTTTAAAATCATTCTAACTAAAGACCATAGTATTTGGTAATATGAATTTGAGTCAACAGCTCCAGCGGTGCAACTGGTCAGCAGCTCCAGTGGCGTGATTCATCTGCGTGTGGTTGCTATAAGGCAGTATGCAGCAGAGCAATGCTAAGGTTGTGAGTTCGAACCCCACCTGGAGCAAGTTTTTAGAAATTGAGAGACATTTCAGTAGCAAAGGAGGTCATGGCTTAACATTAAAGATTGGTTGACAATCAGATGTCACTAATCAGTTAGAAGAAAGCTCACGGGGTCTTGTGAAAGGTCAGTCTAATTGAAAACAGCCTACTATTGAAAGCCCAGCTTCAATTGAGGCGCTAACGTTAGGTAGCTTGTATGCGAATCTTCCATGAAGTGGGACTTCCTTGTGTATTTAACCTTAGTGGTCTGGTCATAAAATTGACCAGTCCGGCCTGGCTCTCTCACATGGCATTTGGTAATATGCACTTGCATCAGCTGCTCCAGTGGCGTAATTGGTCAGCGCGTGGTACTTATAAGGCAGTATGCAGCAGAGCAATGGCGAGGTTGTGAGTTTGAGCCTCACATGGAGCAAGCTTTTAGAAAGCGAGAGACATTACAGTAGCAATGGAGTTCGAAGCTTAACATAAATTATCAGTTAAAGATTAGATTCCTGTTACCACTTAGAAGAAAGGTCACGGTGTAGTTTTTAAAATCAATCTAACTAAATACTAGGCTTGCCGCGATAGACGGTGCTGACGGTGATACCGGTTCAGTTAAAAACTGCTCAATGCAGCGTGCCGAACGACAGTCGCATCACAGATCAGATTTCATTTCTCCAGTGAGGAGAGTGAGTGGAGCTGACTGACAGGAAGAGTGAGGTGAGACAGACAAGACGATCGCGTATGATTTAGTTTCGAAACTAGATGCAAAAGCGCCTGTTTGGCAATATTTTGGATTTTGAAAAGCCTGTTGACTTTTGCCGTTTATCTAAGGTGATTTTGGAAGTTTTTTTTTAAACATTCGTTTCTTATTTAATTGGTTCCACATTATTTGCTGATTTTTACTTTATTTAAACTTTGTGTCATTTATTTATTTTATTTGACATCAAGGTGTATGCCGTGCCTCCAAGCTTTCTTACTCGTTTACGTTTCTTATTTATTTGGTTATATATTATGTTTACTTAGCCTATTTCCAGTTTTGTATACCTATTTAAACTTTATGTAAGTTATTTGTTATTTTATATTAGGCATAGCCTGCCCTATAGCATGGTGTATTTGTATTTGTTTTGTTAATAAAAGTTATATGTTTTATATATACGCTAAAGTGAGTTTTTAACGTTGTATTTTGTTGTTGCATTCAAGCAATTGACGCCTAACTGCCGCTAATTCAAAAGTGAAAGTAAAATGTGCACGGCGCTTTTACAAGCTATTTAAAAGCGAAGGAAAGCGAGGAAAAGAGGGAAAATTCAAACGAACTAAAAACGAACAATTGCTTTACGCCGAATTGCCGCAATTTCAAAGTGAAAGTAAAATGTGCACGCCGCTTTTACGAGCTATTTAAAAGCGAAGGAAAGCAGGGAAAAGAGGGAACGCCCCGCCCCCACGGTGATACCGGTGCTGTCACACGTCGATTAACCGGTGGGAAAATTTCCTCACCGTCACAACCCTACTAAATACCATAGTGTTTGGTAATATGCATTTGAGTCAACAGCTCCAGTGGTGCAATCGGTCAGTATGCTGTACTTATAAGACAGTATGCAGCAGAACAATGCCGAGGTTGGGAATTCGGGTCTCACCTAGAGCAAGGTTTTAGAAAGTGAGATACATTTCAGCATCAATGGAGTCCAAAGCTTAACATAAAAGATAAGTTGAAAATGTGATTTCTGTTATCCCTTATAAGAACAGTCTGGGTTTAGTTTTTTAAAATCAGTCTAACTAAAGTCAAGTCAAGTCACCTTTATTTATATAGCGCTTTTAACAATACAGATTGTGTCAAAGCAGCTTTACAGTATCAAAATAGGAAAATAGTGTGTCAATGCAAAAGAACAATAGTAAACACTAAATTTTTAGTTAAAGGCAGTCCATCATTGAATTCAGTGATGTCATCGTCCAGCCCAGTTCAGTTTAAATAGTATCTGTGCAATTAAGTTGACGATAACGCTGGAAATTAGGTGTCACCCAACCCAAATAAGCAAGCCAGAGGCGACAGCGGCAAGCAACTAAAACTCCATCAGTGACAGAATGGAGAAAAATCCCGATGGCCGTCTAGGAGACAAGGTCTTCACTGGGGATCTGTCTCTGGGGCTCATCTAGTTGCACTGTCTAGTTGGGCTGTAGAGGTCGTCTCTAGGTGCTGATCCACCATCTGGGCTGGATACAGACTGGATCTGGTGGCTGCGGTGACCTCGGAATAAGTGTGTGTGTTATTGGAAGTGTTCCCAGTTCCGGTTGACCTAATTAATGCAGCCAGTGCAGTGTTGACAGAACCGGGCTAATATGGTCATACTTCCTGGTTCTAGTAAGAACTCTAGCTGCTGCATTTTGGACCAGCTGGAGTTTGTTGATTAAGCGTGCAGAGCAACCACCCAATAAAGCATTACAATAATCTAACCCAGCTTCAAAAAGAAAACAAAGCCGAATTCGTAATTTGAGGTGGGGAATTGATGACGACAGAATGTCAGGAGGCCAGTTTAATGCCTCATCTGAAGGATGCTCCTTTTCACAGTCTAAAATCCGTGTCATTATACTAGGACTTTTGCACCCATTCAAGCCAGCAAATGATCATCCCCTGCTGGCCGGACTAAAAGTAGCTGCAGCAGCAAGCTACATTTTCACAAACAGTCTCCCACCAGTACACCGACCTGGCTCTGGCCTGCTTAGCTTTAGAGCGGAACCAGACTATGCCTACTGCATGCAGCAGCTGCATTCGTAGTCAGTGCCTTAATAGAGCTGGTCTAATAGAGGGGTAGCGCATCCTAACACGCTCAATACGGCTATCAGGATGCACTACCCACATAAACAATGAGATCAAATTCATGATTAAGGTGGGGAATTAATGACAACAGAATGTCAGGAGGCCAGTTTAATGCCTCACCTGAACGACGCTCCGTTTTACAGATGCCGGTCTAACGCTTTATCAAAAGGTTGCTTCTTTTTACACTCTGAAGTCCGATTCCTTATGCTAAGATTTTTGCACCCATACAAGTCAGGGAATGAGCACCCCCTGCTGGCCAGACCAAAACTAGCTCCATTAGCAAGCTAGTTTTTTTTTTTTCACAGCGGCCTACCAGCCATCAGAATGTGCTACTAGCTTCAAAAAGAAAACAAAGCCGAATTCATAATTTGAGGTGGGGAATTGATGACGACAGAATGTCAGGAGGCCAGTTTAATGCCTCATCTGAAGGATGCTCCTTTTCACAGTCTAAAATCCGTGTCATTATACTAGGACTTTTGCAGCGAATGATCACCCCCTGCTGGCCGGACTAAAAGTAGCTGCAGCAGCAAGCTACATTTTCACAAACGGTCTCCCACCAGTGCACTGACCAGGCTTTGGCCTGCTTAGCTTTAGTGAGGTACCAGACTCTGCCTACTCTCCCTCTTCCTCTCTCTACCCCCTTCCTCCATGTGCTGCCCCTCTCATCCTAACTCTTCCTCTTACTGTGACATTGCCTTCCAATTTTGTTGAAGACAGGTAAACTCACCTGTTGACTTTTTATAGTGCTTACAGCTGATCGTTGAGTTTACAGTTAAGCACTTTAAGTGTCTGCACACCTGACGGCCATGTTTAATCAATTGGTTTATAGGGGTGGTATTTTGGAAAGCAGTGTCTTGAAATGGCAAAAAGTGACATTATCTTAGATTTCTGTGTCTAATGTAGAGAAGTGTGTTTAGTGTTTTGCAAAACAATGTGTGTAGTGTTTTGCAAAAAGTATGAGGCTGAGTATGTGCTTATAGTTGTGCAGATCTGGGATGAGGTTTTGCTCCTCGAGTGTAAGGTTTTAGTAGCTGTGCTATTTTCAATTTTAGTGTGTAAGCAATCATAAAAAAGTGTAAATGCTTAATATGGCACAGGTTTTGTTGGAAGTTCAACTAAATTCAAAGCAAATGGAGACAAATTGTCATAGCAAACAGATTCTTCACCCAAGAGAATATTCAGTAGCTCTGTCCTAAAACCTATGAGCTTCATACTGCATTGCACCTTTTTTATATCAGATTTGCCTAAGAATTTGACCTAGACTTACAGCTCCTCTGACTCTTTCCTAGTATGTCAGCATTTTTCATTTAGCATACTATTTGGTCACATATTATTTGTCTATAACAAGTACATGTGAATACTGTATATTTAGACAAGATTTTCACAAGCTATAGTTTTCAGAAAGAAGTTCCTTTTTTACCAATAAGAAACTATTTTGCTCAAGCCATGTTGTTTTGTGGTTTTGGTAGTGAATGGACTCAAAAGAACTCTTCTGAGAAGAGCTGCTTTTCAAGTTGTGTTTCCAGATTCAATCTTCCAACACCTAAAAAAAAAAATCAATATTGTTGTTATTTTTTTGCCTGTCTCTTTGTACAAGCTTTACTTTTTCCATATGAATTAATTCATTGTGCCATTACTTATTATATAATTTGTTGGGGGAGAGCTGAGCTCTCGTGCCTCTGAGAAAAAAAAAAGCCAATCACCATCGAGTGTTCACTTTCAGCGCTGAGGAGTGTTGAGAAAAGAAACCTCACAGGGGAGGCTAGACTCCCTTCTGGTATATCAACCAATCATCATAGAGACGTAAATTACGTGATATTAGTTTGAACGTCTCCCACTGCGCTGATAATGTACCAAGAACTTATGATGAGTAGCAATATTGAATATTTTATCGCCAACAGATTTACCAAGCTGTCATTCAAACAGTATATATACAAATTAAAAATAAAGGGAGAACACGCCTAAGCTGGATATAGGCTACAGCAGTCGGCTTAATTAAATAGCACAACAGGCAGCTCTCTTTTAACAGACTTTTAAGAAGGGATGGATGTTTGCTTCAAGTGATAGGCCTGGTAAGTGAAGCTGCAAGTGAAGTTGCCTTGCTGTATGTGTGTTGTTTTCTTTACGTGTTCTGACTAAAAGTAACCAAAAAGCCATTTTGAATTGGTTAAGCAAATAATAATAATAATAATAATAATAATAATGATGATGATAATAATAATCGGCAGGGATCCTCAGACTAATACAATTAGTGTGCCTACTCTATTTTAAAACCCACGAGCCGCCACTGCTTTACTACTTGGCTATTGACTTGCATTATCAAAAAGGGTCAATTTTGATTGGATGTTGACTTTAAGGGCTCTCACAGTTGAACTTAAAGTTTCCCTCTCCCCTGTGATTTCATGCTAAATCTGTTGCTTCTAAAATTGAAAATGTCAGATTCGAGCAGCGGGGCTGGTTAAATGTCACTCCAAATTTTTCCAGTGACACATTGGGGTCTGCTAAGGACGATGAAATAAAACAGGGGCCACTCAGGGCCACTAGTGGTCTTTTGGTTGTCTCGCTTATTGGAGTCATAGAGCTGTATGGATGGATCAAAACAGATGCATCTTCAGTGATAACAAGTTTACAAATAAGACTGTGTGGCTGAATGATTGGATTACAATACAAATGACTATGTTGATTACTACAGTCTTGGTGCGATGTGACATATGCCACTGAGTCAATTAAGACAAACTATATTAATATAACATACAGTTCAGTGCTTCAAGAGATGGGAATTTGTAGTCATATTTGCATAATATAATTGCTTGATATGGAGAGGATGAAATGAGACATTTAATGAACTGTATGCGGGCATTAGGCCAGTGTTAGAGTCACATCATAGTTTTATGCATCATTGAATTAAATCAGTAAACAAATAATGAGATCTGCTAGACATCATGGAAATAACTGCTGATATTTCAAAATAATAATGGCGTATTTCATTTTGAGTTAATGCTATAACAAGAGTTAATGGGTAAATTTCAGGTGGGATATGAGATAATTTTTCTTCTTTGCTGTAGTGTTAAATTAAGAATGTGCGCTGGTCTTGTTGTTGAAGGGCTTTGATAGCAGCATTGCGATGCAGGTGGAAAGCTAAGAACAAATATTGATCCGAGCTGACAGATTGTTTCCTTGTGACGCACTTGTTGCATCTTATAACCCTTAGGGAGAGAAGTGCGATCATGCACACACATACACAGGCTGAGACATTGAAATGGCCTCCTGCTTGCAGCTCTACATATGGCACACTCCATGAATAGGGTACAAATGAAGGCCTGAAACTCTTTAATATTCCCCCATCTCAAACAGTCAAAGAAAGGAAACAGAAAATGAAATATATTATGCATATGACTGAGAACATCCTTGAGGTGTGATATGACCAAATCACCATTTAATTGGAGTGATACAGACATTTGATGTGTTTAAAACTAGCCACTTTAACCTAAAAGATGAAATATTCAGTGCACCCAGTACTAAACAAACAAGCAATCAAGCAAATAAATAAATCCTAAGGGATTTATAAATCCTAAATAAAATCATAAAAGCTTTGATACAGCAACACACTTCAATTGTCCTCTTCTGGTCATGATTTAGTTATTTATTTATTCGTTCATCCTTTCCCCTCTTTCTCTGTCTTCTTTTTAACCTTTTGGTGATGCCAGCTGGGGAGAGTTTGCTGCCAGAGCATCACAATCCCAGAGGAATTAGTGATCATGCAGGCAAAGCCTGGCTGCATTTTGAATTGACTAGTGCATGCTCAAAATACCAAAAGTCTAGTACACACACACACACACACACACACACACACACACACACAATCACATTAAAAAATGCACAAAAATGACATGTGAACTGGCAGATTTGAATTAATTACATAAAATAACAGAATCTATTGCCCAACCTATGTAGCTAAATGTCGCTAAAAGTGATTAATAATATTATCCACACAATGCGTAATATATAGCATTAGAACTTTATTTATTTATTTATGCTCACTTTTTAGTTCAGTAAGTATTCGTCATTGTAGGTTTATTTTGGAAAGTCGATTTCAGATTCACATGTGATGTTACACTGACTTTTTGTGCACGTTGTCACTCTACATGGGGTAAATTGTCACAATAGGAAAGAACCTGCTGTTTATCAACACTAATTGAGAAGAATACCCCTTTGTTTGAAATATGACACATGACTTTTCAGAAACTTTTCAGAACACTGTAACATATAAAACACATTTGATAATATAGCCTACCACGATATAACTGCCTTTTGATTAAATCTAAAATCTTTTTTGACTCTTGATTCTGCATTTACAGTTTTTCTCGATTGCTAACACACAATTCATGAAACAATTCACCATTTTCTCACAACTATAAACACAATCTCAAAACTATACACCAACTTGTGCAAACTTCAAACTTCCAGGTCAAAATCAAATAGTTTAGTCAAAAACATGTTTTCTTTTGTCAGACTCAAACTTTGGCCTCAGATGATACACAAACCTGTCAAATACACACACTATTTTCCTGCCTTGAGAACACTAGTGAGATCAATTCAAAACACTGTTACAAAAACCTCCTTTTGGGAAATAGGAGCTGTCATTCAAACAGTATATATACAAATTAAAAATAAAGGGAGAACACGCCTAAGCTGGATATAGGCTACAGCAGTCGGCTTAATTAAATAGCACAACAGGCAGCTCTCTTTTAACAGACTTTTAAGAAGGGATGGATGTTTGCTTCAAGTGATAGGCCTGGTAAGTGAAGTTGCAAGTGAAGTTGCCTTGCTGTATGTGTGTTGTTTTCTTTACGTGTTCTGACTAAAAGCAACCAAAAAGCCATTTTGAATTGGTTAAGCAAATAATAATAATAATAATAATGATGATGATGATAATAATAATAATCGGCAGGGATCCCCAGACCAATACAATTAGTGTGCCTCCTCTATTTTAAAACCCACGAGCCGCCACTGCTTTACTACTTGGTTATTGACTATACAAAAAAAACAAAACTATACACCAACTTGTGCAAACTTCAAACTTCCAGGTCAAAATCAAATAGTTTAGTCAAAAACATGTTCTCAGTTGTTATAATACAATTCATGAAACAGTTCACCATTTTCTCACAACTAAAAGCAATCTCACACCAACATATACAAACCTCAAACTTCCACATCAAAATCAAATATTTTAGTCAAAAATATATCCTCTTTTGTCATAACCAAACTTTGGCCTCAGATGACACACAAACCCTACAAATACACAGACTACTGTACTGCCTAGAGAACACTAGTGAGATCAATTCAAAACACTGTTACAAAAACCTCCTCTTGGGAAATAGGAATCATTTTGCTAGTCAATGTCTGTTACAGTATGCGACATAAATAGAGGGATGCAGATACAGTCAAATTCAGCATTAAACTGTAAGAAAAGTTTACTTTCATTACACTACTGTAAAGAGATCTTACAGTAGATGAAAAGAACTAGAAGAGAAAAGTTCAAAAACCAAACAACAGAATATACAGTAAACACACATTGGAATATACTGTCAGTTACTGTAAATAAATAAATAAATTCATTAATTCAGCATCCTCTGCCAAATTGCATTACATTATTTGTAGTATCCTTATTTGTTATAGCAGTTTCTTAGTCTCCCTCCCCTAGACAGTCGTCTCAGTTCTGCAAATATAGAGTACATGTAAGGACTACTTGGCTACAAATAAATTCAACAGTAATGAGTTTGCGTGTACAACATGTGCTACAGTATTTACTGTACATAGAATAATTAACGTTCTCTCATCTGAAGTACTGCTGCTATGTAATGTAATTATATTGAATGTGTATTGTGTAAGTAGTATTGAAACCTTTTAGATGAGCCTGTAGGCCAACGTCCCTCATGGTCAGTCCATGCAGAAGAACATGGTCAACTATAGTGCTTTGTATTTCATCAGGAACAAATGAAATTTGACCTCATCCCCTTTCAATTTTATTTTCCCCTCCAATTCCTCTTTGTCTCCCAATACCAGGACTAATTTTCCAAAACTCATAATCAGCTGCTCTTGTTCATTTCATCCTGACATTCTGACCTGTGTGTCATCAGTTTTGCTGCTAAATGTTCACACATGGATAAATGTGTGCTGTTCGAGTTCTTATTATATGAAATATATAATAAATATAATTTATATATATATATATAATAAATATACAATATAATTGTGTGTTTGTGTTTTCTGAATGAGAACGTGGTTAAACCTGTGCAAAATGATAGTGTTTTTGTGTAGAGTTTTGCAGAAAACACTGAGTCATTGGTGTTATTGTGTTTATATTGTTTCTCTACAGCTACGGAAAAAAATATGATGATACTGGAATTTTAATTGGAGGAGAGAGTTTAGAAAAACTTTCCAATTTCTGACAGGTGTTTGAAACCAACATGCAAAATCTGCAAGAGAAAAACAACAGTTGACTCATTTGACTCAAAATCTTGTCGCTACTGAAATTACTGATCAGTCTTTATGAAATCTTCCCTTTTGACAACCTGTCTCTCCTATTAAAGGGGTCATATGATGCGATTTAAATTTTTCCTTTCTCTTTGGAGTGTCACAAGCTCTTGATCCAAAATATTCACGCATCACGCAAAGGCGTAACTTTTATTCTCACTGTAGTATTGTTGCCACCGCCGCCATGTTGTGAAGACGCTGGACGCTGT
>NW_015555711.1:2527782-2545628 GCF_001515605.1 Sinocyclocheilus anshuiensis
CGAAACGGAGTCCAGCCCGGGGTCGTCACATGTGGTTGCCACAAGCCCGCCGGACGCTCCTTCGCTCCTTTGTCGAATCCGCCGGCCGCGCCGTTCTCAAGCCCACCCGCCTCTGCTCACTCAAGTCGGCCTCCGCTCACTCTAGCCCTCCGTCCGTTCCTCACTCTAGCCGCTGGCCTCCGCTCACTCAGCCCACCGGCCGTTCCTCACTCTAGCCCCCGGCCTCTGCTCACTCTAGGCCGCCGCCGCTCACTCTAGCCCGCCAGAGTAGACTACAATGCCGGCTGTTCTGACTCACAGACTTTTTTATATTTAAAGAATTTGCAACTGATGATTCAAACATCAATTGTAGAGTAGTGCTTGTTGTTTGTCATTTCTCCGATCACAAATGCAGACATGGTTTTATGTTTACGTGGCGACCGCATAAACACATTTCATTACACCGAATACACAAAATAATGTTCTTTTTAGCAACATCATATGACCCCTTTAAGTGAACAGAGAGAGAAAGTTGTGTTGAGATTCTTATGAGCAAGTTACCATGGATTACACTTATATTTGCCTACCTTTCATACATTTCATCCATATTTGATGTCATATCATTAAATTCATACATCACATTAGTTTCCCATATAAACTCATTAAAGTATTTCCAGTTGAATTTGCATGCTTATTGCAAATCTCAGAGAAGCTCATTTCCACTTTCCCTTCATGAAGCTGGAAGAGTCACAAGCTCATTGCCCTTACTGAATATGTAATTAAGCACATGTGCAAAAGTAAAGATATGATGATGGTTTTCAATTTGGGCAGAGGAGGGATAGGCTGTGGGCTGTGATTTGTTGACTACTCGTGCCTCTGAATCTGCACTGGACATTAAAGAAACACGGTGGCATTCTCGAAGGTCTTTAGTCCTTATTAATGTAGATTGAATTTTCAGGCTATTACTCTTTCTGATCAGAGTTTCCTTGTTTTTACTAATTATGTAGTTGGAGGGAGGATCATGACATTAATGAAATGGTTTGTAAATGTGCCAATGTAAGCAATAATAAGGTTTCATGGGATGCAAAGACAGAGATTTAAGGTGGGTGTAATTTGAAAAACACTGACAGAGAGTCTTTGAATATGAGAAACTGTTTTCCCTTGCTCACATCATTTTGTATTTTTACATACAACAAATTAAAACTAAAACAATTTTAACTGTCAATTTAACACTTACTTGTCTCAAAAATCAAGATAAAAGATGATCAAATGCTGTGAAAGTATATTGTTCATTGTTAGTTTAACATAGCCAAATCATTAACTATTAATGACAATGTTAACAAATGTAACCTTGTTGTAAAGTTTTTCCCAGATTGAAGGATCCTACACATGTGGAAAATAGGATAAAAACTAACCACTGAATTCTCTTGATTGTGAACGTCAAACAGTTTAGAAAGTCAACGTTTTATTTTTATCATGGTTATGAGGATGCCCCCAGCTTTAGGGCAGGATCTCAGAAGTGATTGAACAGCCCAATTATGTTTGACTGCTTCTCAGAGCTACTCCTGCCTTTGGGATCCAATCACCACAACAATCACATCCATCACAGACCTCAGACAACCTCCAGACTGGGCATTACCTGAGGACAGTCTGATAAGGTCAACCAGCTCAGCCATTTGTTTACATGTGTGTGTGATTAGAGTCAAGTGAATGGCAAAATCTTAGAATGTCTCATATTTTGCGTGTCTATAATGCTTCTGTAATTAATTTTTAATGGAATACTATTTACACAGAAATTCATCACAAATAATACACTGAGAAAAGATGTATTACTGCTTTTAATGATCTGACTAAAACAAATTGAGTCACAAGAAAAACATAATTCCATTTTTATTCACTTATTTGCAAAACAAACTTATCAAATTTAAGTGGACTATAATGGATTGGCAGAAATCCATTATCAAACATCACAAGCTTCATAAACATTTAAAGTGTGATGTATAAGAAAAGCCTTTTGAACAATTTATTATTCAGAATTATTCCCCCATTAAAATGAATACAACATAATCAGAATTTCAGTCTTAATTAAGGAAATAATAACGAGACACATCAACACCAACACATAATACTATTCAAATCCAGTATTAACTGCAATACTAACATATTTATTTTTTACACCAAAAGTTAACATCAACTGTGGGATGTACATTATATTGATTTATTCAACATCAATTCAGATGAGTTTTGAATTTGTTTATGTGATTTATGACACTATGAGCATGGAGGCACAGTCTAAAGGCATGTAAACTGTGAATCTGATTACTACTGATCTAAAACACTGTAAAGTCAGTTTAGCCCCATAAAAATAAGTTATAGTGTAGAATTACTCCAGCCGTACATAGGAAAGGTATTGATTTGAAGGCAACAACAATTAAATTACAATAAAAAAAAAGTGACCATGCAATCAAGTGACGAAAAAGACGATGATGCAGATCATCCAAACAAAATGAGTTTGTTTGATGTGCCACATGGCTCTCTCTCACCCCAGAGAGCCATCAAGCAAACATTTTAACCTTTCTTATTGCGTTGGTCTTGTTTTCTTTACAGCCTCAGCAGGTGGTCTCTCATACCGTTCACTTTCTCATTTTTTTTTTTTTTTATGTTGCTTGTTGTACCCTTATTGCCCTGGCCAACATACCCACTCTTTTTCCATTCAGTATACTTCAACACACTGGTCTACATCTCCGCTCAAGTGCTCAGCTTCCTCCCTGCTGTGAATATCCACCATGTTCTCTATAGTTCACTCATGATGATTCATGTGGATGGATTTCAAGACGGCACTAAAATATGGTCCATATATACATAAAAATCCAGTCATATCAGGAGCCTAACAAAAGGTTTATTTGACTTGGAACTGGTCGAATCATGGGGCAGCCATGTTGCAATCACATGACCAGATGAATATGACTTACTTTATCTTGATAACTACTTTGTTTTAGAATACTTTCACTTGTGGATTAAATTAATTGTGACCAGTCAATGGCATCAGTAACTGAAAATTGCTACATGCAAAATACATCCACACCACTAGGTTTCAGGTGGACTGCAAGTCCAGGACAATTATAGGAACATTAAACAAACTTTCTACCCTTTTTTACTGTAATTTTGTTTAAACTTGATTTAATGGAAAATCAGTTATCTATACGGCAACATGAACTAGAGAGCTTACTCATCCTCACCTCTAAGGCATAAGAAAAAAGCAGCAGTCTTGAATTTCCCATTTTCTTTGGCTTTCTTTAGTATTATCACATTCCATTATCCATTATTATCCATTATATTATTATTATCATTGTCACAGACCCTCTATCTACTCTTCTAGTCCATTCATCTCTCTCTAAATGGTTCCCTTTGACTTGTGTTTGATATAAAGCTCATCTTAACACTGTCCACAAGTCTTTGAACAGAGTTTATAAGAGATGAGCTGAACATTTATGCTGCTTTTCCACTTTCCTTCAGCAACACATATTCTCAACCAAGGCTCATTGGAAAGCCATGCCTGTGGCGACATTTATGCAAAATGATAAGTTGCTCCTTGCATTTGTGCAACATTTGTGGCATGTTCAAAGTGAAATGTCCACTGAGTAATGCTAACACTGCATTCAGTTTTACCCAAAACAGATGAACCTGAATTTGGCAAGCAATAGAAATGAAATGTTCTGGTGAGTGGTGCTAAAAGGTTAATGCTGTATTACGTTTGAAAATGATGTAACACCTATAGTGGTTTACTATATACCTATTATAAAATTATTTTTACTTGGTTTAGCCAAAAATGTAAATTGTAGAGGCACATTTTTCCAGTGAGCCTGTTGGACATTCTATCATTGCAATCTGAAGACTCTCCTCTCTCTGCAAATTGCAGAACAAGGCAGTGTTCAAATGAAGCTACTTTAGAATGAGAGAATCATTTCTTTTTCGTCATCCTACATTCTTCTCCAGTTTGCACACAAGAGCGCTGCCTTTTTGCACATAGACTGTTGCTAAGGCAATGGAATGGCGACAATGTCTCGGTGTGTTGCGAGCAAAAGTCACTTCTTTGATAATGCAGCAGCCTCCTCTCTGAAAGCCCCTGTTGTGTGTCAGTGAATGAAATAAAATATGAAATGGTGTATGTCCTTGTGTTCACAGTTATTCCAGTGTTGGTAAATTACATAAGCTGGATATAAAGATTTTGTACACAACAGCGACTGTCTGCAGTCTGTTCCCGTCATAATATTTTTTTCTCTTTTCACTCTTTTAGCTGCACAACATAGATATACATTTTATACTTTGAATGAGAAACAATGACCATCTGGATATACAATAGCTTTTTTGTATTTACACTGTTTCGGCACATTGTTCTTTGTTTTTTGTGTGTATTTTGTGCTACATTTCCTCCTATAAACAATGTATGCGTCTCTGGTACCAGTTCTGCACTGTTTAAAAGCTCCATACGGTGATTCAGTAGCATGGATATTATGAATTCTTGTAATAATAACTCAATATGAAAACATTCTTCGCTTCAGCAGTCTCTCCTTGGCTGAGTGAAATAGAGGAATGGAATGGCTGAATCTTGACAGCATTCAGTAAATGGTTTCTTTGATGACATTGGTGGAGAAGGTCTGGTTGCTGCAGATGCTGATAGAGTGTCTGGTGAGAACGCGCTTCTGTTTCTTATGACTGCATGGCAGGATTAGGCAGCGAAGCGTGGAAAAAAACATTTGCCGGTAATTGGCCGAGACGAGGTTGTAGAGGATGGGGTTGATGGCCGAGCTGACATAAAAGAGCACATTGGTGACCATATAGAAGTAGTGGTAGAAATCGAAGAGAGCTCTGTGGAAGAGAAAAAAAATACAGTTTGTTGGTGCAGCATGCATATAAAATAATATTTACATATTTACTGGTAGCTGTTTTAATCGGAACCATAATCAGAATTGTGTGAATAAAATGTGTTACCAAATCAATATATTATTGTAAAGCAATGTGAAGGTAATGGTTAACCCAAAAAATGTAAATTATGTTACAATTTCTCTCTCTTTTTTTTTAAGTCTGAAAGCTTCAGTTCCCATTTATAGCAACTACACAGAAAAGAGTTGCCATTATGAAGGTGAGTAAATGTAGTTTAATTGCTGATAAAAATAGGGTATTTTTTATGTTACCTTCTGTGGGTATAATCAAACATGATGGGCTATATCATACACCCGGCGCAATGCGGCGCCAGTCGCGACGCAAGTGTTTTTTGCTAGTTTCAGCCTGACGCAGTTATCATTTTCACGTCCTGCGCCACGCTGTTTAAATAGCAAATGCATTTGCGCCCATTTGTGCGTTATGGGCGTGCTGGTCTGAAAACGAGGTGTGTTCAGGTGCATTGCTGGCGCGTTGCTATTTTGAGGCAATTGAAATAGACGGCGCCATTGAACAACTAAAACCTGGTCTAAACTCAATGGCTCAGTAGTTTTTTTTTTGTTATTTAAAGAGCGCGTTAGTATAGGCGGGTGCACAAGGCCCGTACACTCTGTTTATTACACACACAGGGATGCGCAGCAGCACACACTCAATCCAAATATTATAAATGAAAGGATTACAATATAAACGATTATTATTGTGTAGGCTACATAAATATAAAAATGCATACATGTCAAAAGGGATAGTCATTGCATGTATCAGAATTAGGCTACTTATTTGATCGGGCATGAGCAGATCCGTTTCCTCTTTGGAGACGCGTTCTGTCTTTGCGCTTGCAAATTCTGCCGTGTAAATAGCCAATTCGCCGTGGCGCGAGCCCAACTGGCTCTTAAAGGGAATGGGAGATGAGACTCTGATTGGTTTATTGCACGTTATGCCCAAAACACACCCATTACTCATTAAGAGAATAGGGACAACCATTTTAGACCATGCGCCGGGCGCGCCAACCGTTTTTCCTGTCCTTAAACTAGCAAAAGTGGATTCGGACACGCCCTAAGTGCACCTGCGCCGTGCGCTTTAGACCTTGCACTTAGATCGTTAAAATAGGGCCCGATGCCGATGATCTTCATTCAACCAATCCTTTTTCCCTTTACATAAAGTAACACACAGACACATAATTCTATATGGTGTGCATGAGTAATTTCAAATTATTTGTAGGTTCAGTTTGCGGCTCAGCTCTCAAAGAAAACAAAGTGTTCAGCTTTACTTATCTCTCCATTATTGCACTACATATTGCAGATAAATAGCTTTTATTAAACCGGAAGCATTTTCTGCTAATGGCTGTAGATGACTCATGGTTAGTTCTTATGTATTTTATCTTTCCCCTAAAACATGCCTTTTTTTTCTCTCTCTGCCACAGTTTCCCCTACAACATTCAGATATCCTTATATATATATATTATATATATATATTATAATATATACACTAAAGAAATTAATACCTTTATTCAGCAAGGGTGCATAACATTGATGAAAAGTTACAGTAAAGACATTTACAATTTGAGAAAACATTTCTATTTCAAATACATGCTGTTTTTCCCAACAATAATTTTTAGATTGTAAAAATATTTCACAATATTACTTTTTAATTTTTGTTATTTTGATCAAATAAAATCATCCTTTGTGGGCATAAGTGACTTTCTAAAACGTAAAAAAACCCTTAATGTTAACCCCACATTTTTGTAGTATATAAATATAAAATGTTATGAATATGCCCATGTAAACTGAAATCTGCTTGTTTGTGATGACTTTGATGTGCTGCATGTAATTATTTTGAATGTGTTGTTTTGCTGAAAGAGAGAACATTTTTCCAGGAGCAGCTGAGAGAGAAAAAAGTGTGTGTGTGTGTGTGAGAGTAATATTAATGTGAAATGCTTCAAATGAAGGTTGCGTTTGACCTGCCTCAGTGCAATCTCATGAACGATCTTATATCCCTTGGGTTCATGTCTCATCATCGCACACAAAAAAAGGAAATTGGGTTTTGACTACATTGGTCAGACGTCATATTCGTAATCCATTATCCCTGTGATATTTGATCACATCAGGATTATGATATGTAGTATATCCACCGAAGACCGAACCACTAGGAATCTCTATCAGCACACAGTCCTTAAAACAAAGTTCTTCATTGATAGTGCTCATTGTAGCAGCATGGGACCTTGTAAACAAAACTGTCAACTTTCCCTTGGGGCTAATAAAAATCAGTACACCAGCCAATTAAATTAGGGCTTGATGTTTCCAAAAAGCTCTTACAATTTGTATGTGCAACATACATCAGGCATTTTATAACCAGTCTGTGGCCATGCCATCTAAGCCAGCAACAATGCCAGACCTTAATGACATTTATATCTGCCCATTCATCTGCTAATAAAAAGCACAACCTATATTTCTGAACCCCAGCAGAGGAATGAAAAAAAAAACACATCAGACAGCCATCGGCTTAGGAGACAAATGGACTAAATCATCAGCAAAATGAGTTTGGCTCTGATGACTTATGAGACTGATGTCTGCCCTTTAGCTCTCCATATATGCATCTTACACTTGTATTTTATTTAAAATATAATATGCTTTTATCATAATTTCAGTCTTCACGAGACACTTCTTGAAAGTATTTAAAATCTGAAGACTATTCTTTCAGCTTGAAGATCTTGAAAGTATAAATGAGTATAATAATTCATATGCAATGTATCTTTAAATATAATAATTAGTTGGTCATCAGGGTGAAGCTTTTGATTTCCCTAAGGCAACACTGATGATGAGCCCTGCATGTGAAAAAACAGCATTTAGACTGGGTAGAATCATAAATCTGACAGAGAGATCTCTCCCTTTGCTGAGATTTTAATGAATGATGAATGAATTCAGTGGCTGACTGGCTGTATATGAGATTGAGAATATTATACAGAAACCAGAGTGATTCTGTAGCAGTTTAGTTTGTCATATTGAAATGTATGTGTGCAAGACTCACATGTCCTCCTCTCATACTTTTCTTATAAATGAAAAGACCTTAAATAAATAAAAAGAAACTGGTAGACTGACATTAGGAGGCTCTTATTCAGAGCCGATCCTCCCTATGCGCAAGCTGCGTAGGGCCCCCGAAACACCAGGCGGCCCCCTTGCTCTCAAAGATGATTTAATTTTAGTTTAGTTTTTAATTTGGCCAGCGGTTATGAAAACATGAATGATCATTTCTTTTAATGCGGTGCGCTGTCACCCTTTCTACGTAAAAATCAGTCAAATCATGTAAAATGAATGTTGTCTTGCTCGAGACTAAAAAAACGAGTTGAAAGCATACCAAGCCGCGGAAGAGACACTGTTTATCAAGTGCTTTCCAAGAGTGACCCTTTGCAATCAATACTGCAGCCAAAATGTACAGATCTCATACCTATCATTTCATTGTGTGGACAAGCATTACTATTGTTACTGTTCATATTTAGGGTTAAGGATTTGAACAAACACCCTGACAGTATTACATTTTGCCCTATAACTTACCTTAAATCTTTGGTTTAATAACTAAATTGCGTGGTTTGCTAAGCAGAGGGGTATTACTTTTTGAAACAAAACGTTTTTTCACCTTGTGAATGACAAAACTCCAGACCAAAAACCCAATAGAATTATATTCTAAAGCCCTGTAGAATTACAAAGAAAGGGGCCTGAGCTTTCTAATCTAAACTAGTTTTGAATAGGCAAGCACCATTCATATTTCTAAATCTAGTTTTAATTATTATCGAAACTTATGCATTTTTCAGCAAGGGTTTAAATGCCATGTTTTTCTGGAGATTTGACATCCAATGAGGTGGTATGTGCACTGAATCATAAAAAAGTCCCATCATTTATCAGCATATGCTTGAGGAAGCTCACCGCAGCATAAACCTGTGTGCAGTCAGCCACGGATAAAAATCGCATGTACAAACTGTTTGGATTAGTTTGCACCATGTATGTAATGCTGCTCTATATGAATTATAAGCTGTGTGTTGGAGCATAAGGCACAGATTTATTGATCCGACCCTAAATCATTGAAGAAAACTCCCAGAAATCACTAACACCACCAGATGCATTGTAATTTATGTGCACTGCTGTTGGTAGGTGCTGCCCAGAACAAAGCATTGATTCTACTTTATATGTTATTAATAAGAAGCTCTTGGACTTCAGCAACTTTGTCTCTAAAGACAGATGAATTTGATATTGGACGGGAATTGCAGTTACACTTGTGCATTTATAAGCTCAGCTTTTGTGCATGTTGTCCAATAAGAAATGTAAATCGAAGATGTGAGAGAATGCTTTACAGCTTTATTGTATTGTGTTGTGATTGTCTTTGAATTTTTAAATGACATAAGTCATTATGTCTAAATAAAACTTACGGTGTCCATTCAGTGACATAGCAGTACATTAGTCTTCGAGCATGATATGGCAGCCAGCACACCACGAAAGCAATGACCACGGCACCTGTGGAGAATAAAATAAAATAGAAAAAATTGGTAAAACATAGTCATAATAAGCAGCATTTCCACCTTTGTGCAATAATCTATGTAAATGAACAGTTTTCAAGAGCCCTGCTAGTGGTTTCAGCATGTAATAGTCACATTTGGTAGAAACAGATGACTCATAATTTATTTCCTGACAGAAATAGATTCGTATCTGCCAATTTTACATGAGCCATTTATTTTTCTCTGATCTGTCTCATTCTTTACTGATCCCATTTCAATTTATCCGCCCCTCCAGGTCTGATCCGAGTCAAGCAGGGATTGACTCACTAATCTCTGTTGTATCTTTGTATGAGGCTCTTGTCTAGAGGCACAAACCTATTGATCTCTCATATAGTGACAACACACATTTGCTTCCTGATTCTGTTTCCTCACACTTTATGTCCATATCAATTTGTTTTTGGTTAGCTTCAGCATTATAAGCCTTATTCATGAAGCAGAATGAATTTCTGTGTAAACTGGACGTACAACCATTTGTATTCAAATTGTCACATTGTCAGACAGTTGAATATCATAATTTAAACACAGATGGCTTTACATAGCAATTTATTTTGCTTGTGTTTCATGAATAAAACCATCGATATGAATATGAATGTTAACATATTCCAGGTATTATTGCCCTCCTTGGTCTTGTTGTTAAAAACCATTTGGCAAAAATGATCTTTTTATTGGTGTTTCATTACAACAACAAAAAAAAAGACTATTAAATGTTAGCGTGTACTAGAATACTGTCTCTGATCTAGTAAACATTAATTCATATTCAATATTTTGTTTGTTCAAATATGTTAAGGAGCATATAGTATATATTCAGCATATCATTATAGTCAACATTTTTTTATAACGAAATACCAATAAAAAGATAATTTCTGCAAATTGTTTTTTAGCCTGTTTTTTTTACATAAGGAGTTTTTACCTTTCTTGTGTTTTATTTGTCCCTTTGGTACAATTAAGCATTGATTTTTTTGGTGTTGGGGAAGCTACTTTGAAACTGATTGTTAATGCAAGTTTGCAGTGGCAGCATGTACTTTTACCTCCCGCAAAATTAAATATTCTGTTATGTGATCTTTTGTGCAGCAAAATAGCTAATAATTTCTTGTTACATTATTTACTGGAGCTATGGATATAAGCTTGGCAGTTGATTTTAAATCAGTTTCATTACAACCAAGCACTAGTTCACCTCAAGCAAATCTATTCGTTACAGCCAAACAATACAGCTCCCTGTTTGTTTATTTCTCAGCGCCAAAACAGAACTGCTAAAACCATAGGCTTTTAATTTCTTTCTGGATCAAACTAGTCACCCATTTGTCACACAGATGGAGATTTAAATGGCTGTGTGTGTATAATTGTGTGCGTTTGTTTGTCTATGAAAGAGAGAGATCTATGGAGGGATTCCTCTACCCTTTAAAATGTCAGCAGAAATGCTTTATTATATGAGCAACAGTCCTTCAGTTTTGTTCTGCTTTTCTTGAATGATTAAATCTTGCCAAGGGTTTTTCTGATTACCCAAACTGAATTTGTATTTCTTTATTTGAGACTAGAAGCAATTAAAAGATAAAGCTCAAGAGAAGGAAGCCGGAGACAGATAAAAATTGGCCTCAGTTTGTTTCTTTTGAAAATGGCAATCTGTCTCAGTTATCAGAGGCTTCCACCACCAGCAATCACATTAGAGTGGAAGCTTTTCCTTTCTTTTGATCATTTATTGAAACGCATACAAATATAGAACAGTAAAATAATTATGAGTGCCACAAGTCTCTGCCCTCAGTACTCACATTATCAAAGTAAAAAAGTTCATATTCTTATGTAACATTTTTGTAAATCTTTTCAGCACACTGCAGCAAAATGGCCGACTGCTTTAGGCAATTTGGCTGTAACTCTTTCACTGCGGTTAATTTCGAATCCTTCACCACCCCTCTAAGTGATCTTGTTTTCTTTGATGAATTTCATTTTCTCCTCATTCCACCTGTCTATCTCCTTATCTCATCACTAATGGAGCAGTAAACGAGTGAGTCACTCTGTATCTGAATGTTAATGTGTCAGGACGATGTTGGCCCACAGCCATGGATGAAATTCTAGAAATTCAATCATGAATACACATTTGTCTGTTTAACTTGGAAATGAAAGGCATTTGACTACATGCATGTGTGATAATTGTGACCCTGGACCACAAAACCAGTCTTAAGTCACTTGGGTATATTTGTAGCAATAGCCAAAAAAACATTGTATGGGTCAAAATTATCGATTTTCTTTTATGCCAAAAATCATTAGGATATTAAGTAAAGATCATGTTCCATGAAGATGTTTTGTAAATTTCCTACCGTAAATATATCAAAACTTAATTTTTGATTAGTAATATGCATTGCTAAGAACTTCATTTGGACAACTTTAAAGGCGATTTTCTCAGTATTTAGATTTTTTTGCACCCTCAGATTCCAGATTTTCAGATAGCTGTATCTCGGCCAAATAGTGTCCTATCCTAGCAAAGCATACATCAATGGAAAGCTTAATTATTCAATTATTATTAAATCTCAATTTCAAAAAATTGACCCTTATGACTGGTTTTGTGGTCCAGGGTCACATATATGTGTGTGTGTTTCAAAAGGCAGTCAGGCTTTATTTGTTCTCAAAGCCTGGCTGATCCCGCTCCTCCCAATACCTTTGGATTTATAAAGAAACATAAATACATATCAGTGTCAGATCACACAGAAGAGGATTATGCCCTTTATACAGCAGCAAAACAAAAACTGCCTCAGACAGCGCTGTCGACACAAATAAATGATGTGTACAGCTTACAAACACATGCTGTCTACACAATAATGCTGTATTTTCAATGTGTATCAGGAGCTGCCTGAAACAAAAAATAAGCTTGTCTATCTCATGTTTTTGTACCAGTCTGTGTTGATTTCATTTGAAATCAGAAGATACATAAATGCAGTCACAAATGACAAAAATCTTGCCTGGTGCTATCTTTTAGGTCTTTGATAAGACCTAATTAGCTCTATTATTTTAGGTTGTGAATATGGTAATTAGGCAGCGCTATTGAGAATTTTGGCTGAGTCTCATTTAGCAGAATAAGACTCATTAACCAAATGCAACTTGAATTATTTATGGAGCTTGTGTAAGGCAAATTTGTGAGAGAAACAACAAAATGGTGTATAATATCTTGAGGGAACCAATTATTAGCATCTGAAAAGGACCAGAGATGTTGCTTCTTGTTCTCAGTCAGAGTGACGCTTCCTGTCACAGTTCTTGCACAGGGTCAAGATGAGCACCTAATCACATTGCAAACCAATGAGAATAGATCTTCCTCTCTCTTTCACTCTCTCTACAAATGTGAATTCATAAGTCATTATATCTTTCTGCTAGCTGTTTGGCTTTGTCAATCCTAAATGCTGTCATACAGCCATATACCATCTTTAATGACCTTTTTTTTCTTAAATGCAGTCACTAAGAAGATACACTAAGAGATATTCCTTAAATAGTGACATTTCCTTACAAAGTTTTGTAAAAAAAAAAAATTATATAATGGATGCGGTATAGCATACATATACATGTGTGTATATATATATATATATATATATAATATATATATATATATATATATATATATATATATCTTAACAACATTAAAGTTAACTTGACATCAAGAAGAATGAGCTGAAGCAGGGCAACTTTATATAGGACACACTAGCTAATAAATTAGGCAGATATTTATAAATGTATACAACACAATGAAACAAAGTAGTTGCAGACTAATTATAAATATTCATACTGAAGAAAAATGTCCAGATCATCACAACAGATGCAAAGTTAAAACATAAGTTGCAATTTCTAGAAATAATTGCTTAAATATTTTATCAGCAGATATGTCTGTAATCTTCAAAATTCTATATACACATTCCTTTAGCTTTATTTTGTTAATATTATGTATAATTATTTAGTTTAAATATTTCTTGAAATTTTCCTCCCATTTTATCCACATTTAACTGAGCGTTGTTATTTTTGTATTATTTATATAATATTAGTATTTACTAGTATTTTGAATTAGCTTTTTATTTTTTATTGATTTTTGATGTGCTTTTGTCAGTTTTCTCAGTTTTTTATATATTTATGTAGCTTTAATTCATTTTTATTTAAATTTTTTAGCTTTAGCAAGTTTAGTAATTCAGTGTAAACGTATTTATTTTAAGTGCCAAATAAACATTTATGATTTTTATTTTTATTTTATTTTTATCTTATTTTATTTACAAAAAAAATGGTCACGCTTTAGTCTAGCGACCAATTCTCACTATTAACTAACAATAAACTATAATTTTGCCTCAATAAACTATTACTTTGCTGCTTATTAATATTTAGTAAGGTAGTTTTTCAGTTTAGGTATGGAGTTGGCCAGGATGCTGGGGTTATACCCCTACTCTTTTTCAAAGGACATCCTGGGATTTTTAATGACCCCAGAGAGTCAGGACCTCGGTTTAACGTCTCATCCGAAGGACGGTTTTCCCAACTGAAATGTTACTTATATAGTATACTTTTGATTGTAGAAGATTTATAAATATGAAAAAAATTTGTTCTCTTTCATTATAGAACTTTGAATACAGAACATCACCAGAGTTTTGATGCAGATATACTGCTATGAACTTCTGTAGATGTCTCACTAAGTGCCTGCTTTGGATCCAGTTTAAGAATGAAAGCGAGTAATTCTGATTCTGAACTTTAACAGCACTCCATATAAATTCAAATTCAGATGAAGTAGAAGCGAGTGGAGACAACATTAGATAAATTGAGAAGAATAGATAAAAGCAAAGCCAACACACTCTGACCCTGTACGAACCTGCCGGGCACAAGAAAGTGTCCTCTGCAGATTTGCCTTAATTAGAGTCTTTCAGTTAGCAATTTGCAGGCTCTTACATCAACTATGGATCACCTCACCCACTCACGCTGTCATGCTGACAGATGAAGAGTTTAGGGGCAGATTGTTTGATTCTTAGCAAACTCTGCTGGATCTATCAGACACTGCATTATCGGAAACAGTGAGAAGAGAAGGTAAGCAACCTATAATGGGATGTGGAATTAATTGATTGAAGTCAGGTCAAGTGTGAGAGAACATGCATTTCAGTTGGGAAAACAAACGCTTACATGCATTAATACTTTTAACCACAGGCAGGATTTTAAAACTGATATAATCACACATGTAGAAATTAGAAGCATTTATTTTTTTGTTCTTGTTTTTTTTTGAGGGGGAACTATAATTTTCACTTGAAAATTCACTTGAAATCCACTTTTTGAACTTGTTGAGACATTTTGGAACTTTCAGAAATCCATTTTTTGAATTCTACGCACAAAATCTGTTTAAGTAGAACTTTGTGCACAAAATCCTTGTGAAAAAGACATTTTAGCATACTTTTTAATGGAGTACTTATTATGAATAATACACTTTAAAATAATATGAACAGAATTTAATGGTTTTGGACACTTAACTGCATTTTATTTGTTAATTGCATCTACACTGAACAAAATTATAAACGCAACACTTTTGTTTTTGCCCCCATTTTTCATGAGCGGAACTCAAATGGCTTATGGTAAAGAAATGAACATTCAATTCACGGGGCAACAGCTCTGGTGGACATTCCTGCAGTCAGCATGCCAATTGCACGCTCCCTCAAAACTTGCGACATCTGTGGCATTGTGCTGTGTGATAAAACTGCACATTTTAGAGTGGCCTTTTATTGTGGCCAGCCTAAGGCACACCTGTGCAATAATCATGCTGTCTAATCAGCATCTTGGTATGCCACACCTGTGAGGTGGATGGATTATCTGGGAAAAGGGGAAGTGCTCACCAACACAGATTTAGACAGATTTGTGAACAATATTTGAGAGAAATAGGCCTTTTGTGTACATAGAAAAAGTCTTAGATCTTTGAGTTCAGCTCATGAAAAATGGGGGCAAAAAAAGTGTTGCGTTTATAATTTTGTTCAGTGTAAATGAAAACGTATTAAAATTTTAATTTATATAATGTAATTATTGTTTTGACCCACGTAGCTAAAACTTATGTTTATATTTCAGAATTTCTTCTATTATCTTTGAAATATGTACTGACTGAATGTACTGACAAGCATTTATGATAAACTAAATTATACATAAATAAATGTGAATGTCATATTTCTGAATATATTTGTAATTATGAAGCTGTAATTTAGTATATTTAAAAATATTATATTTAATTGTAATATTAAATAACACACTACAGTTAAAATTCAAGTATACATAATTTAGTACATGTATGTTCTATGTTAGTCAACTTCCTTAAAGCATGGTGCTACAAAATATTATTAAAACAATGATTTAGAATGCGCTTTAAAACTTTTAATTTGACATTATTACAGAGTGCACTTTGAAAACTGGCCTATTATTTCATTAATATTATATTACTGTTTTTTCACAAAGGAAGAAAGTGATGTACGAAATGCTTTTACGTATAACTGTTTTTTTTTTTCATGAAATAATGCATTTCGTGTCATGTGATTCCCTCAGTTTACTAAATTATTCAGGTTACGCTTGGTGCTCTTAAGGCGATTCTGGTACAAATTCGCATCAAACCCTCTCTTGATGCAGTAAATTAAATGAACAGTAAGTTTTAAAAATAATAGTAGTAATAGTCTCCCCCATGGTGCTGAAAGCTGGTGTGAGAACAGTCAAAAGTCTTAGACCGGTACACTGACCCTTTAATGGGCGCTGCAGGCAGCTGGCAAAACAGACTAGCTCTAGAGTCTTCCCTAGAGTACATATCTCAACTGCATCTCTAATGGAAAAATTCATGTTCTTCCTGTTTATTATTATGTCCATGTCAGACTCTGTTCCGTGTTTTGTGTGTGTTTTGCTCCCCAGGTGTTTCCATGCCCCTATTTGGTTTTCCTGTTCCTGCTCCCTGATTGTTTCCCATTTGTTTCCAGCTGTGTTTTCCCTTCATGCTATTATGTTCCATTAGTTCCAGGTGTTTCTCGTCATGTCTTGTCTATTTAAAGTGTTCCCGGTTCTTAGTTCTTCGTGTGGTATTGTATGTGTCAGCCTTCTCAGCTATGTGTGTTTTCCTGGTTCCCTTGAAGTCATTAAAATCTCCTTATTGATGTACTCTTCGTCTCCTCGTTCCTCACTCTGCGCGCCAACACAGTAGCAAACGTGACAGAATACCGGACTCAACAAAAAGTAAGCAGCGCCCCTTCTCCCCATTTTTGTTTTCGGTTTTTGAAAGTCTTTTTTTTTTCCCTCTGCGGCTATGGAAACCGCCGCACGTTTTGTAGCCCTAGCCCGCAGAGATCTCCCATTTGTGGAGTATGCGCAGGAGTTCTGCGGGCTCGCCGTGTGTACGGCGTTGGATATCGCAACGCTGAATTCACTGTTCTGGATCGAGGCCAACTACCATCGCCCTATGGACCTCCCAGACACCCCTGGACTGAGCTGGAGGGAAGGGATCCTCCGGTGTCTGGAAAGCGTCCATGCCCGATCCAGAACCAGCTCGCCGTCAAGTCCGTCTGCCATTCCCCAGTTAAGCCCGCCGGCTGCCGCTGACTCAGCGCTCTTAGACATGGCGCTACCTCCAGAGTTCTCGACTCCTATCCTCACCCCAGAATCCGCTCCAGAAAGCTCTCCCTCGTCTCCTTCGTCTCTACTGGTCCCATCCAGCTCTCCGTCGTCTCCTGAGCCCCCTGTGTTAGCCAGCTCCGCTCCTCCAGAGCGCCCTCCAGTGCCCGCTTCTCCAGAGCGCCCTCCAGAGCGCCCTCCAGTGCCCGCTCCTCCAGAGCCCGCTCCAGTGTCGGCTCCAGCCCCAGAGCTCGCTCCAGTGTCGGCTCCAGCTCCAGAGCCTGCTCCAGTGTCGGCTCCAGTCCCCGAATACAGCCCAAAGAGGGCTCCTGTTCCCGAGTTTAGCCCAGAGACGGCTCCAGTCCCCGAGCCCAGTGAGGATTCCAGTCCCCGAGTTTAGCCCAGAGAGGATTCCAGTCCCCGAGTTAGCCCAGAGAGGGCTCCAATCCCCGAGTTTAGCCCAGAGAGGGTCCCAATCCCTGAGTCTAGCCCAGTGAGGGCTCCTGTACCCGAGTCTAGCCCAGTGAGGGCTCCAGTCCCTGAGTTTAGACCAATGAGGTCTCCTGTCCCCGAGTTTAGCCCACAGAGGGCTCCTGTTCCCGAGTCTAGCCCAGTGAGGGCTCCTGTCCTTGAGTCTAGCCCAGTGAGGGCTCCTGTCCCCGAGTGTAGCCCAAGGAGGGCTCCAGTCCCCATGTCCGGCCCAAGGAGGGCACCAGTTCCCACGTACAGTCCAAGGAGTACTCCAGTCCCCAAGTCAAGCCCAGGGAGGGCCACAGTTCCCGAGTTAGGCCTACGGAGGCCCTCTAACGAC
>NW_015555711.1:2545774-2550774 GCF_001515605.1 Sinocyclocheilus anshuiensis
AGTAGGGGTCCGTCCTTGGAGGCCGGGCTGAGTGCCGAAGCCAGGCCCCCTGAGGTCCCTGCTCCGCCATGGCTCCCCGAGCTCCCTGTTCCGCCATGGCCTCCTGAACTGTCTGCTCCACCATGGCCTCCTGAACTGCCTACACCGCCATGGCTTCCTAGTCTGCCTGCTCCACCATGGCGCCCCGAACTGTCTGCTCCGCCATGGCTCCCAGAGCTCCCTGCTCCGCCATGGCCCCTGAGCTCCCTCTGCTGCCATGGCACCCTGGACTGTTTGATCTGCCCTGGAGGTATTCCCCGTGTCCCAGTCCTGCACCAATTCCCTGGTGGAATTGTTACGGCGCTGGACGCGCCTTCCGGGAGGGGGGAGTAATGTCAGACTCTGTTCCGTGTTTTGTGTGTGTTTTGCTCCCCAGGTGTTTCCATGCCCTTATTTGGTTTTCCTGTTCCTGCTCCCTGATTGTTTCCCATTTGTTTCCAGCTGTGTTTTCCCTTTATGTTACATTACTTCGAGGTGTTTCTCGTCATGTCTTGTGTATTTAAAGTGTTCCCGGTTCTTAGTTCTTTGTGTGGTATTGTATGTGTCAACCTTCTCAGCTACGTGTGTTTTCCTGGTTCCCTTGAAGTCATTAAAATCTCCTTATTGATGTACTCTTCGTCTCCTCGTTCCGCACTCCATGCTCCAACACAGTAGCAAACGTCCAAAGTGAATTAAATTGCTTTTTAAATGACGTTTAAACCGAACAGCTATGGCATATATTTTTAGCTCCCGTCTATCAAGTCTCTCACTCGTTAGACCAGCACAAAGCATTTTATAAATCCAAACAACGGTATGAAATCTTAGAAAGTGCTGTGGGGAGTACATCATTTTTATTGCACACATGCAATATTCAGTTTTCATTTGCCAGTAAAATGAAAGAAAAGAAGTAGGTAGATAAAATAGAGATGTTCGTGGAAGCAAGTAAGGCAGTACAGAGAGCCTGTGCTGATATGAGCTTTATAATAGGTGTATTTTGTGATAAACATAAATGTGACTCAGCCTTGTCCTGTATTTTATAAATGAAATGCTTTTCACTGTTTCACTGTGAAGAGTTTATGGCTATATTCATCTATAGAGAGATTTGTATTGGGTTAAGAACCAGGCTCCTTATTAGCTTTCTGTTCATTGATCAATACACTCAGTGGGACACTGCACAACACTTATCATGATAATAAGGACACACACACACACATACAAACATTCTCCTACAGAATGGAATAGGAGGGTAAGTGTTTGTTAAAGCTTTCGATAGCTCCTCTATAATAGGGGTAAATTGAGGCTGTAGCTCATATAAACATCAAGATTGTTTGTCTTGCAGGCGTGGATGTTTTGTGGTAGTTTGTGGAGGCTTCCAAGTAAGTTAAAGTAAGTATTCCCACCCAAAATTCCAACCACTAATACAGAGACGGACAGTCTGTCTGGAATGAGCAAAAACAAGGATAATGCACAGCTAGGTGTGCATTAAATAATTTTAATTTTGCCTCTCATGTGGAGGCAAAGAGCCACCTGGGGCAATACATATTGCATTAAACATCAACTTTAACATTAACTCGTCCATGCTTTCACAGGACTATGGTAATAGTGGGATATTTTGCTGCCACATTGTGCAATAAAATCATTGGACTGTATTGGAATGATGCTCAGCCAATTAGATTTTAAGCTGTTGTACAAATTTAAGATATACACTACCGTTCAAACGTTTGGGGTCGGTAAGATTTTTGATAGAAGGAGATGCTCAAGAAGGCTGCATTTATTTTTTATCAAAATACAGTAAAAACAGTGAAATATTATTATGATTTGAAATAAACCTTTTCTTTTACAAAATATTTTTAAAAAGTCATCTATTTCTGTGATGGCAAAGTTAAATTTTCAGCAGCCGTTTCTCCAGTCATCAGTGTCACATGATACTTCAGAAATCATTCCAATATGCTGATTTGCTGCTCAAAAACCATTTCTTACTATTATCATCATTAAAACAGTTGTCCTGCTTTATATTTTTGTGGAAAATGTAGTGCATCTTTCAGAAACCTTTAAAGAATTAAAGTTAAAAAGAACAGTATTTATTTGGAATAGAAATCTTTTGTAACATTAAAAATGTGTCTTTACTGTCGCTTATAATCAATTTAATGTATCCTTAATGAATAAAACTATTAATGGTAGCATAAGGTAATTTGTTGACTACTTAAAACGGTAAATAGTATCACAGTTGGAAATCCACCACCACAAAAGTGTTCTTATTTAATTTTTATTTTTTTTTAACTCTAGTATACTACTGATTGTATGCATACATTTTATATTAATTTATATTTTTTATACTGTATACTTGAGAAAACATAAAGGTACTCACGCAGCACCATGACTCCATGGCGCATTGATTGGGCACGGTTGGGTTCAACAGCAACACTGAGCATGGTAGCGTTGCCTCCGATGGTACAGATGCGATTGTCCTGAGCAGACTCCCGAAACATGCGCAGCAGCTGACTGGCTATAACTCCATTTAATGCTGAGATCACTGCCATAGGAACCACAAAGGACAGGAAGGCATTCACCTTGAGGAAAAGGGGACAAGGAAAAAGAAGGAAGAGGGAATTAAGCAGGCAAAGGACTTTGACTTTTATTTATTGTTATTTTTTGACTGCCACAATGTTATCTCCAGTTGGCAGGACCTGCAAGGGTGTGTATGATAAAAGACAGGAAGTCAGTTGGACTAAATTTTTATTAAATTGATGAATTATGTGTGTATAAAAACATTAGCATGCATGCACATTTATGTTGACAAACACATTCATCCAAAGCAACACTGTGTTTATTTATTGCATTCAGTGTATTGCATTCAGTGTATAGACTATATTTTATAATTTCATGCATTTACATTTGTTGACAAACACATTTATCCAAAGCAACACTGTGTTTATTTATTGCATTCAATGTATAGACTATATTTTATAATTTCATGCATTTCCTGAGTATGTCAAATAATAATGTTTTTTACTTACATTTGTTATCAGTTATGTGTATACATGGAGCCATTATCATTTTTATCATTCTCCCACCTGGATAAGAATGACACCTCTTGACAAACTCACCTACCCCAGAATGCATACACACACAGGCACACAGTAATTATTGCTGCAAGATGTGGGTTTTCTTGAAAAGGTCACATTCCTTCATCCGTCATTCCGTTTTTCACCAGCTGATCTTTTGTTAATTTCCTTTTTATTTGCTGTTGCCTAAGCAAATTAATCTAATTCATTCTGACATCTTCACTGCATGAAAAACAGAGATTTTGCCAAGACTACTGAAATACTCCTTAGCGCTAATTTAGAAGAACATGGTGTTGGTTTAGGCAGTCATGTTAAATTGGTGTTCAGCAGATGACTGGAGTTAAAGAGCCCAGACTGTTCCTTCCAGACTGAGAAACATAAAAGGGATCTGCAGGAAAAGCTTGAGTATTTTTTTAACTAATTAAAAACCTACTGAAGGGAAATATTTAAAGTCTTTAATGAGAAAGGTCAGAAACGTTAGAACTGAACATGTTCTAGAAGAAAGTGTTCTTTTTTGCTTGTTACTGCAAGGTTCGGCCAGGGCTACTAATTAAAACCAAACAGGACTCAAAAGCAATTCTAAAAAGTCATTGCCTTAACATTTCACCAGTAAGAGGATTTGGGTCCTAACATGATGTTGGGTTACATGGGAACAGAATATCATATTGTATTTTTTGGTTTTGTGCATATCTGCCTAACCATGACTGGTTCTAATCGCGATAGTTCCCTGCAAAGTGGGCTTTGCATTGTGGCATATTGGTGTAATTAATCTCAGGAATGGTGTAGTGGTTTGCAGGTATAAAGCATATGATACAGGTATAATATATAATTGGCAGTACAAAAAAAGCAATATATGAAATGAGTAGTATGTCGGAATTCTCAGTATTCATACAATTCAGTATGCATATATAAATCATTTAAATATAAAGTAAATCCTGGTGCAGATGTTTTACAGAAGTGAATGTGTTATAGCTGCCAATCATTGTGCCTGACAGTTTTAATTATGTTGTTTTCTGCAAATTATTTAGCAAAAAGCTAAATATTTATATGCTGCATTCTGACCTCATCATTTTTAACACATTTTATGTAAGCATTTTCAATTTATGTTCTAACACTTTGTGTTAGTTTATGTTCTAATGGTTTTAAGAACCTTAATGGGATAATTAATCACATATTACATAACTGCAGGCTTTCTCACTAATTATGTTTGTTAAATCAGTTCTCACACTGAACAAAAATGAGAATGCAGGGAAGAATCCTCTCTGTGTTAATGAAGACACACAAACACAAGCAAAATTAAGAGGGTTGGTCTGCCATACAAATGTGATTTCTTTAGGGATTTTTTAGCTCAGTTCAGTGTGAAATGCAAAATGCTTAGTTGTGTGAAATGCAAAAGCCTGACCAGCTATACACCAATGTATATAAATATGGCAGAATTTACTTTTAAAAGTAAAGGAACTTTCAAAAATCTACAAGTCAATCTATTATTCAGTCATGGCAATAAGACAAACACAAAACTTTGTGCTTTTATTCTTGTTTGATTGCCCTGGCATCACAGATGGAATGTTTTGTGTGTGATTGCATGCACCGTTTTTTTTTTTTTTTTAAACTTGCCTTCAACCTGCAAAGAGCCCATCTCCATGGGAACCGCAGAGGTAGTTTAAAAGAGTTCGGCCACCTTATTAAATGGACAGTTGTGTTTTGAGACAATTCAGATTGATTTGAATGATAGTTTGGTATAATGGAGAACCCCGACCACATACAGTATTTATACATGATTTATTTATGCATTGTGCAAATGCACCTATATGAGCAGAGAAGAATATTATGTGTGTTTGTGAGTCATGTTTAATTTTTAGTAGAATGTTCCCTCATTGGTGACTGAGGAAGGTCTGCACTGTGGCTGTCTAAGAATGT
>NW_015555711.1:2554504-2560144 GCF_001515605.1 Sinocyclocheilus anshuiensis
CCTTCATCTATTTTGTAACCAATTCAAGTGTAACCATAACAAAATATTGTTATTAAACCATTTCAATTATTAATTATGAGCTAACTCGTCTTGATTCAAGTTTAATATTAAAGTGCTACCTATTGCAATACAATAGTCCCTCAATAGCAATGCTCTCCCACATATTTAGCTATTCTAACTGCGCTTATTTCCGTCGTTGGTATAAGTGGCAGTGGGTGGTAATAGACTAGAAATGTACAGTTTTATACCATCGTGCTGATAACGTTTCTTTAGTCATTCGGCAATCCTACAGCCTGAACCACCGTAGGGAAACCATCCTTACAGATGGTGCCGAAACCCGGGATCCCTTGCAGTGAGTTTTCTGAGATTTACTTCATCAGAATGAGGATTTTTTTCACAGTTGATCTTGTGAATGGATTAAAGCTGGCCAGCTTTAAGCTTCTGACCACGGAGTAGGTAAGTATGTTTTCATTCTCAATTTTGCATGGTATAGAAATTGGAAGGTTGTAATTAGCTTAAATTGTCCCATTACTGTACACTCCGAGAACATTCAGACTCATCTCATCAGGGATGGAAGGGAAAATTTCTGACAGTGACGTATTGTTTGCTTTATGGAGCAAAAAGGTTAAACCTAACTTGAGCAAATTCAGAATACAAGATCTCAATTCAGATGAGAGAATGCTTACATGGTGGAACATAATTGGTAAACATGAAAAGAAATCAAAACAAGGTGAAATAATTGAGGCTTTAAACTACATGCGTTATATAAGGCTAAGTGAGTTAACAATGTGTCTAACTTTAAGTATAGATGCTAAATGTGAAGAACTGCATTCTAAAAAGACAGAGGCACAAAAGTCAGAAGCTAAGATTCGGCAATCCTACAGCCTGAACCACCGTAGGGAAACCATCCTTATATTAGCACGCTATGCTCCCTAGACCTTTTCTGAGTAACAGAACACTATTTTCATCTGTTTACAAACATTCCTGACATGCATACAGTCTCCATGCTCTTCTCTCCTGCCCTTCTGACAGGAAGTGACACCACTCAGTCTATGGCACTCTGTTGTTCCATCCTGCGACAATCTGTGATATGGGTTGGATGGCCTCCAGTGCCAACAAATTGTGCCCGGGATTGTTTTAAAAGAGCAGATTTTACAGCAATGTAAAATACTGTAGTACAAGGGTGTCAAACTCAGTTCCTGGAGGGTCACACCCCTGCACAGTTTAGATATAACCCTAATTAAACACATCTGATCCAGCTAGTCTAATCATTTAGCCTTATTTGAAAACTACATGGTATGTGTGTTGGAGCAGGGTTGGAACTAAACTCTGCAGGGCTGCGGCCCTCCAGGAACTGAATTTGACACCCTTGCTGTAGTACATGTATGTCAACTTTCTACTAATTTATTAATCAACTAATTTAATTAATACATTTACATCTGAACAATAAACATGTTACAGTATTAATTAATCTTTGTTAATGTTAGTTAATAAAAAAAACAGCTGTTCGCTGCTAGTACTTGTTACTTGTTGTTAGTAAATGTTGGATTTTTCATTAACTTAGATTAATAAATGCTTTAGACATATTTTTATTGTTAGTAGTTATTTAACTAAAATTAAACAAATTGTAAAGCATTACCATTATAAGCATTACCATTATATTCAAGACAGTACATTTACTTTTATAGTACACTCTTAAAAATAAAGGTTCCAAAAGGGGGTTTTCACAGCGATGCCATAGAAGAACCAGTTTTGGTTCCCCAAAGAACCTTTCAGTGAACAGTTCTTAACAGGTAATCAGCTCATTAGTAGAGACTCCAAGACCTGAAACTGGTGTGTCAGAGAAAGGAGACATGAAAAATGTGCAGTGTTGGGGTGCCTCCAGGACCAGGGTTGGGAACCACTGATCTAAAGAACCTTTTTTCCACTGTAAAGAACCTTTTGTGGAATGAAAAGGTTCCATGGATGGTAAAGGTTCTTTGATGAACCATTGATGCCAATAAAGAACCTTTATTTTTAAGAGTGCATACATTATAGTATTATATATTTATTGTGTTGTGTTCGGACTTTTAGTTTATTTCTTGGTTTCCTGTTTCCTGTGCTGGTTCACTCTGTAGTTTTTTTGTTGTTGATTGGTTATCCTTGACTGTCTCCCCATGTGTTCCTTATAAGCCCATATAAAGCCCTGGTGTTTACTATGTGTCACGGCACTGTGTCGAAGGTAAATGTGCACAACAAAGATGAAGGCAAAATAGTCTTTTGATAATCTGCAAAGAGGGTAATACACAGGCAGGTAGTTGACACGTAGAACCAAAGGACATATACACAATACCGGAACAAGACACAGGGATCAGACTAGGACTTAAATACATTGGCAAATGAAGATAATTGACAAGACACACCTGAACATAATGACACAATCAAGGGGAGACAGAAACTAGGTCAGGGAACACGTGGGAAAATAAATTCAAAGTCTATGAGGTGTGACACTATGTTCTTGGTCAGTTGTTCTATGAGTGTTTTGTTCTCTGTTTTCTTGTGCCATGGTTATCTGTTCTTGTTTTTTCCCCTTCCCTTCTTATTCCCATTATATGCCTGCATTGCAAAAGATGTTTCCAAAGATCAATGTGACATCAAATCTGATTACATTTTATATAAATAATAATGTTGTTTGTCTTATTCTTATTTATTTTATTTATTTTTTGATCAGTTATGAACACTGGGATGTTTTATGTTATTTTTATATTGTGTTATTTATACTGTATTATGTTAATTTGTATTACATTATTTAGTATTGTCACCCTGAGGGTGTTTTATTATTGGGCAACACTGTGCTCTGTTTCATTTGGAAAATTTTATTGCCTGTATTATGATGGTGGTTATCAGTATATTTTATTTGAACAGAATTTATTTTATAAAGCAGGTTAACTTTATTGATTAATTTCAATGAATGCGAAAGCACAATAGATAGAAATGAATACACAAGATTTGAGCATTAGCTTGTTAGGGTGTATGTCAAACAACATCCACAACATTACAATTAGCTAGTTAATGTATGCATTCACTGTGTTTTTCTGGAATGTTTATCTCCCTTGTTTGTTAAATGCTAATTTCACAGTTATCATCAATAGATTTCTAAACTGCCTCACTCAGTAAAGCCACTGATCCCACCAGGCAACTACATCAAACTGAAAAACCCACAGATAATGGAAATACAACAACGGAGATGTTCTTATGAAAGAGATGATAAACAGACTAATGGAGCAACAGGCACAGCCGTGCGTGTTAATAAAACACAGTTGTAGCACTGCAATAGGTTGGAGTTATTCAAATGAGCTCTTTGTGCCTTGTACACATTTGTTCATTTTGAGTTCTGCGCAGTTTGATTTAACCAATTAATGACCCTTAGAGGTTCTAATGAGATAATTAGCTAAATCTTGGGCTGTGGTGTGTAGCCGCAACCTGCAAGTGTGACCCTTAAGGGTTATGAGCAATATTAATTCATATTTGTTCACTTCAAATAGCAGCACATGCCCATTGTGTGTGTTAAAGCTGAGGGTGGATTAGTGAGGTTTCTATGGTTACTGACAGAACAATGTTTGTTTATTTGTACTGTCTTTTGTCTCCTATGCATTTTTATTCTCATAATCTTAATTGTCTTTCTTTCTTAAATACACAGACAGGAACACAATAAAGCCAGTGTTTCAGTATTAAACGAGTTGAGTTATTGTAAATTAAAACAACTGAAAACGTGTTCAACATGATATGTCCCTGGTTGAATTGCACTTTTAGAAAAAAAAAAAAAAAAACGACAAAAGGTACACTTTTGTTCCTTTCACGTACTAATATGTACCTTTAAGGTACCACTATGCACTCTTTGAAAAGGTAGGCCTACTGTCTCAGAAAGTGTAGATTAAACACTGCATTGTTTCAAAGAAATTTTTTTCTTTGTAATACTGCATCAAAATATAATAAATTATCTCCTCTTCCTCAGAAATTACTTTTGCTGCTGCTGTCATTCAGACCATGAAGGCTATTGCATATTAACTAATAGAAATGCCTCAGATGCTCCAACATCTAAAGTGGTTTTTAAAGGTATAGCTGTGTGTGTGTAGTTCACCCTATGGTATGGGGACAAAATGGTATCCCCATAAAATGGCAATATACAAAATCCTTGTCCTTGTGGGGACATTTTTGGTCCCCAAGAGGAAACAAGCTTGTAAATCATACAGAATTAAATTGTTTGAAAATCTAAAAATGCAGAAAGTTTCGTCAGGGGTAGGTTTAGGAGTAGGGTTGGGATAGGGCGATAGAAAATACAGTTGGTACAGTAGAAAAAACATTACACCCCCATAATGTGTAATGTCCCCATAAAACATGGAAACCCAATGTGTGTGACAGTTTTGGTTATCATTGATTTCCATTGTAAAAAAATAATAATAATTGTCCTCATAGTTTTCCATACTCAGATGTGTGTCATACACATATGACTATTATATTTCATTAGCTTGTTGGGTGTTGTTTGTTGGCAGGATGCTATTTTTATTTATGCCAGCGTTCATGACATCATGAAATATCTTAAAGCAGATAGTTCACCAAAAAAAAATTAATTCTGTCATCATTCACTCACACTCATGTCGTTCCAGACCCTTAAGACTTTTGTTAATCTTGGAAACACAAATGAAGATGTTTTTTAATGAAATCTGAGGTTTTTCTGTTCCTCCTTTGAAAGTCCAGATACTGTAACTAAAACTTTGAAGATCCAAAAAGGTCATAAAGCATTGTAAAACAAATCCATATGAATCCAACTGGTTTAATACAAGTCTTGTGAAGACATACAATCAGTTTCTATGATGAACAGATTTAATCAAAGCTTTTATTCACAAAAACACACATAGATTCATATCACCCATTCATGTGGATTCGTTTTATGGCACCTTTATGATATTTTTGGATCTTTTAAATGATTAAAGAATTTTCTTTTTTAAATAACTGCCCCTTTAAGAGTTTTAAAACAGAGACATTTCTTAAAGGGGCCATATGATGCGATTAAAATTTGTCCTTTCTCTTTGGAGTGTTACAATCTCTTGGTGCATAAAGAAGATCTGTAAAGTTGCAAAGACTAAAGTCTCAAATCCAAAGAGATATTCTTTATAAAAGTTAAGAGTCAACCACGCCTACTTAAAACGGCTCGTTCTAACACGCCCCCACATATCTACATCACTATGTGGGAAGATTTGCATAACGCCACCCAAATGTTCACGCAAAGAAAGAAGGCGTAACTTTTATTCTCGCTGTAGTATTGTTGCCGCCGCCATGTCGTGAAGAGCTGTGTGTTTCGTTGTGAAAGCGAAACTACTTTGTTTGGTCTTCCAAAAGAGGACGATATCCACTTCGTCATGCCTGGAGCTGATCTGTGCTGGTCGCTGAGGGAATACATCAACTTAGTGCTGTGGATCGCCGGATCGGCTTTCACTGTGGACGAAGCGGAGTCCTGTCCGGGCTCGTCACATGTGGTTCCCGCTCCTTCGTCGAATCCGCCGGCCGCGCTGTTCTCAAGCCCGCCGCCTCTGCTCACTCTAGCCCGGCCTCAGCTCACTCTAGCCCGACCTCAGCTCACGCTAAGCCGGGGCTTCCGCT
>NW_015555711.1:2560426-2563855 GCF_001515605.1 Sinocyclocheilus anshuiensis
GTTTTCATATTTAAAGAATTTGCCACTGATTATTCAAACACGAGTTTTGAGCAGTGTAGAGTAGCGTTTGTAGTTTGTCATTTCTCCGATCACAAATGCAGACATGGTTTTATGTTTACATGGCGTGATGCAACGCAACGCTTAAAAAGACAGTATAAGTCATTATAATCCATAATTATGTCCCCACTGGATGCAACAAATGCCTCGTTTGTAATGGGTTTTCATGTTTTTTGTCTCGTCGCTCCGGGATGGTCAGTATGGTGAGGGGCGTAACATTTCCATCACACGCTTGAGGTATTCGGCCAATCACAACGCACTGGATAGCTGGCCAATCAGAGCACACCTCGCTTTTCAGATCGATGAGCTTTGTAAAAATCGACGCGTTTCAAAAAGGCGGGGCATAGAGGAGAAATAATAATTGTTTCTCATTGGTTGGTTCATGTCATGTGACCTATATTGTTTGGTATGAATAGCCCTCATGTTGCCTTTGTTCTTGGTCTAGCTTTGAACTGTGTAACCTGCTGTTGGAGAGTTGTGTTTCTGTTTATGCTAAGTCTGTCTCTGGTCAAGTCTGTTTCAAGTCAAGTCTTCTTTTGTTTAGATGTTTGGATTTCACTTTGTTTAAATAAACTGCACTTGGGTTCATCATCACAACTCAACTCCAGTGGACTAATTGTTACAATATCTGATTTACAGATCGGTACTAGGGCTCTGGATGATTTGTGACAAAATTGATGAGGCTGATAAATTAGTCAGAGTTTTACTAAAATCATTCAAGGCTAGCACCACCCATGATGTAAGTAAAAAAAAAATAATCTTGTCAAAACTCTGTCTCTTTCTATCTTATTTACTGACTGAAAGGTATCATGTTGAAAGTTGTCCTTCCCCTCTTTCTTTGGCCTCAATTCCATCTCTCCTCCTATCTTCTCCTCTCTTTGACGAACTCTTGGCTGAGGTTTCTTTTATCTGTCAGACATCTCTCTGTCTGTCAGTATCTGCTGCCCTGATGTCTGTGAAGGTGTCTGGAGTAAAGAGTGCACCTGTGATTGCTTTGAAGCACTTTGACTGTGTAATTCACACCTCGGACAGGATCCTGGACAAAAGTAACAGCATATCTTGCCACTCAAGGCCACTGAGAATAAACTCAAAATGCAACTGACTGACATTTTACAGATTCACAGAAAGTCTGTATTGTGTCACTTTCATTTGCACCAAACCTCACTCCTCTCAAGCACGCAGGCAATCCAGCTCTCTGGCTCTGTTTTCCTGGCTGACCACTGCTTGTGACAAACAGCGAATATCTCTGGCAGATCTATATGAGGGACACAGATGCTTCACAAAATGTAATTATAGCTTCATGAATGAAGTGTTGGGCATAGAGAATCAATGAGATCTACCTACAATACCAAAAACAATTAATAAATAGCAAATAAGAGCAACAGCAATTTACAAAGTGTGTGGTGTTTTTTTTGTCTTTAAAATGCCCTTGTTTATGTATAAGGTTTTATTCCCATGAAAATATTTCTAGCATATAAATATGCAAATCTCCGTCCCAACCTTGCACTTACCTAGAAAGCCCATACCATGTATATCCAAAAAGCACCAAACAACCGGTCTTACACACAATCCATCTCTCTCTCTCTCTCTCTCTCTCTCTCTCTCTCTCTCTCTCTCTGCTGTGCTCACTGCATGTGTCATCTTACATTTATTTCCGGTTGTGCTTAGGAGCAAATATATATTTTTGGGTGGGCTGTCTAGGCTAGTTTTGATATGATTTTAGTTGAGACAAATGCATTAGAGCAGTGATCCTCAAATCTGGCTCACGAGATCCGCTTTCCTGCAGAGTTTAGCTCCAACCCTAATCAAACAAACCTACCTGTGATTTTCTAATGATCCTGAAGACATTGATTAGCAAACTCAGGTGTGTTTGATTAGGGTTAGAGCTAAACTCTGCAGGAAAGTGGATCTCGCGAGCCAGATTTGAGGATCACTGCATTAGAATGTGTCTTAAATAAACAATATTATAAACATGGAATCATTATAATTAAATAATAGATATATACTAATAGATAAAGGCAACAGTGAAAAGGAAACCTGTCAAAAGATACAACATGTACACTGCAAGAAAGGAGAAATAAATGTTATTTTCATAACACTATTACATAACTATTTTTTACTGTTAAAAACAAGGGCTATCAATAGAAAAAAAAATAATTATCTCAAAAGACCAAAATAATATAACATGTAAATTCTGTAAATGTTTTTAAAACTATTATATTAAAACATATTTAATTAATATTTCAAGTTACCACTATAAAACCCTAAATAAATATACACTTTTGGTCAAAAGTTAGTAATATCAAGATTTTTTAATGTTTTTGAAAAGTATCTTATGTTCACTAAGGCTGCAATAATTTTTTTTAAATACAGTAAAAAACTGTAATATTGTGAAAAATCCTTACAAATGAAATATGTTTTGTATTATAATGTATTTCAAAATGAAATTTATTTCTGCAATAGCAAAGCTGGATTTTCAGCATCATTACTCCAGTCTTCAGTGTCACATGATCCTTCAGAAATCATTCTAATATGCTGATTTGATGCTAAATAATAATTTCTTCTTGTTATCAATACTGAAAACAGTTTCTGCTGCTTAATATTTTTGTGGAAAATTAGATTTTTTTTTCTTGGACAAATAGAAAGTATTAATCTAAAAGTATTCATTTCTTTTTAAAAGTAAAAAAAAAAACATTAAATATACTGGCCCTTTTTTATTTTTATTGTGTTTTATATATACACACATACATATACATATATGCACACACACGCACATGTTGGTATTGGTGGTATATGGGGACTCCCCATAGGCGTAATGGTTTTTATACTGTACAAACTCTATTTTCTACACCAACCCTATACCTAAACCTACCCGTCACAGAAAATGTTGTGCATTATTAGATTTTCAAAAAAAACAACACCATTTAGTATGTTTTTAAGCATTTGAATTACTGGGACTGGCAGCGTTCTCATAAACCACCTTCACATTGTAATACCTCTGTCATACCCATGTCATTATACAAATTTGTGTCCCCATAAACCACCCAAACCAGTGCACGCATTTCTTATAAATCTGTTTGAGCAAAATGTTTTGTCAGAGCTCACTCAACAGTTAAATCTTTTTGTGTTTATGTCTTTCTTGCAGGTGTCCTGTTGTGTTGAATTGAGAAAGCTGTGCTTTGTGAATGGTGTTGTACTGTTGAATGAAGGGGTGAAGTGTCAGAAGCTGAAAACTTTGATTCAACCCTCCTTCTCTCCCCCTCTTTATGGTGAGACGAGCTCTAAACATCTGCCAAAACACAGTGCCAGGCAAATATCAGCTATCAGCCACCTATCCTCGCCAACAGCACTGCCTGCTGCTATATATATATA
>NW_015555711.1:2564209-2580953 GCF_001515605.1 Sinocyclocheilus anshuiensis
TATATGTCAGTCTCACATTATTTGTATGTTTGTATATATCCATGTACTTTCAAGTGCAGTACTAGATTAATTTCAGGTGCAAACTGTGCAATAAGAAAGATCACAACAACAAACAGAAGGGGGTGAAAGGTTCAGCGCACCTGTACAGATGCTCATATTCAAAAAGCCATTACTGAACACAAACACTTCAGTAACATACATATTTATATCAGTTTACACTTTTTGTGGTGAGGTTATACCACATCTCCAAAAGCAGTAAAAGACCATTTATGTGTTCTTTTTTTTGCTATTTTGAGCGCCACAGGGCACTTGAATTTCAGGTATTGCTACAGCAATACATAAAACTAGATCATTTTTTCATACTGTGAAACCTTCTGTATATAAAAAAGGACATCTTGGGGTTTTCTGTGGTATCCTATTTGCCAAGATTGAAACATGATAAACTGTTTGTCCTGTAGCAAACAGCCGGTATTGCAACTATCATTCTTTTGACTGGAAGATCTCAGGATGATACACACACTCAATGACTGATGGAATTTGTCAGAATCAATTCATCCCTATTTCATTCGCTCTTGAATCTCTCTGTTTTTGCATTTCTCCATGTTTTCTGCATCTTTGCCTCTTTTTCAATGTGCATCCATATTCTCGATTTTCTTGTTTTGTCCCCTCTTTTTCAGTAATGCATTAATTTCAGTAATGACTGTCCGCTATGCTATGAGTTCCAATTATCTACATTCATTTCAAGTACTGCATGCTGTAATGCTTTCATATAGAATTAAGTGTAATTTTCATGTATTTTTTCTTGCATGCCTAGAACCCCACAGGTGTGCTTGCTACCAGCTTCTACCTGTTTTTTTATTTGTTTTTTTTAAATATAGAAAGTTAAAGAGCTGAGTGTTACAAACAGGAGACCTCCTGTCCTTGTAAATGGATTGTGTTCCAATCTAAATTAGATTCACTTGTGTAATAGAAAAGAATAAGGCAGGCGCAAGGTTTAGGACTGCAAGGGCAATTTTCCAAGAATCAAAGCATAATGTCTCCATTTCCAGGCAATCAGGATTTACTTTAGGGCACTGTAAGTGCTTTCCATTTTCGTAAGATAGCATATCCTTATTTTTTAGCAAATCCTGACACTTGTTACTCAAACTAACAGATATGGGTTCTGGTAGACTTGCAGTAATATTTTCAAGAGACTGCAATAGTTAAATTCATTTGAATGATTGATTTATTTCGACTTCCATGACCATCAGTGCTCACAACGGAAGCAATAGGGACCCTGCTGCTTGCCATTTTAATGTGTTTGATTAATCAAGACATCAACATTTCATTTGCAATTCCAAAATAATCAAAGGGGCATAATGCATATTAAATAATTTAACCGCTACTCTTGTGGTTTAGAATAAAACACAATACACTGCAAAATGTTTTAAATATGGTTGAATCAACCCAACTGCATTAGGTTAAATCAACAAAAGTATCTAACTAGGACAAGATCCAAGTTTAAAAAGAAATAGCTACTTAAGGTAAAAAACGACATATTTTAAAGATATATGTGTGTTTTTGTTTTATTTGTTCCAATAGTACTAGTGGTTTTGAACTTAACACTGACATCTATTGGCCTGGTACTCAGCTGGCTGTTGCACTGCACCGGTCTGCGTACTGGAGCTGCGGGTCATCATGGTTTGTTTCATCAATCCAGCAGAGACTGCCTGTTTGGACATTTTATTTTTCCACTCGTACCCATTCTGTTTGGACTGGCGAATCAGCATGTCTGGACTTGCTGACATCTTGTCAACTTGGACTTCTGTGTTATGTTGGACTGCTTGTTTAGACATTTAGTTTTTATGTCACACTCATTTCTGTCTGGTGGATGGCACACATGATCCATACCAGCATTTTAAGCAATGCTGTTTACTCAGGCTTGGGTGTTGTGCTGTGTGTGTCTGTACATATAGTGTATGTTTTTATCATATTGTTGAGTTGCTTGTTTAGTTTAGATGTATTTTTCTGTTTTGTGCAGTAAAATTACTTAACTGTCAGAAAGTAAAATCAACATTATTATTATAGTAGTAGTAGCTTAGTGACGCTGCTGGTCATGTGATGAACAGCTTTTTGTCGGGAAAACTGATAAGATTGGAGATTGTATCTTATGTGAGTGTACACTATTTCTAAAACGTGCTTTTTATTCATTATGTGGAAACAAATAACTGGGTGCACATTTAACATTTTACACTGTTTAAATACTGTCACTAATTAAATCGTGGAAACCCTGACAATGTTTAGATGTAGACAATGTTTTAAAATGATCAGGTATTGAGAGATAGGCCTACTACGCAACAGGTTGTTACTTTTTATTAGACACTTAAGCTTCTGCTAGCCTACTCGTGCATAAGACAAAACGCAATTATAACCACGGCTTTATACAGAAATATAAGAAAATGCTCCACTCGTCCCAATCACGGAAAAAGTGCTGTGCGCGCTCACCTGTAGGACGGTTTTAGCGGTTATCGAGGAAACGATAGTGGTGCATATAAATTCGTCTTTTATCAGTAGCTGTCCCATGGTGAAAAGCATCGGAGTGGCCAGGAGAAAAGACGCGACCCACATGGCGCTGATGAGTTTCTTGGTGCGGCTCCGCGACATGATGCTCTTCGCCTTGAACGGGTGGCAGATGGCCATGAAGCGCTCCACGCTCAGGCTGGCGATGTTGAACGCCGTCGCATACGAGCAGCCGTCCCGCAGAAAGTAGTACCCTTTACAAACAGCCTCCCCAAAAGCCCACGGGTGATGCACCCAGATGAAGTTGTATAACTCAATGGGCATACAGAGGATCAAGATGAGCAGATCGGATATGGCCAGACTCGCCAGGTGATAGTGCACCGTACTCTGGAGGTTTTGAAGAGATTTCTTCGTGAGAAGTGTGTACAGGGTGATCGAGTTCCCCAAACATCCGATTACAAATAACACCACATAAATCACAGTGACAAAACCTTTAGAATAGATGTCTGTATTCACGTCCAAATCCTCCTCGGAGACGCTTTCCGTTTCATTGTCCAGAAATTGCTGGGACCGGTTCGCCGAAGAGAGAAGTTTCTGCGTTAAAATGCGCAAGTCTATTAGGTTGCGTCCTGATAGCGTAGTATTAACCTCCATGTTAGTTTTTAAACATCAACACATAACGATGGTAAAATTAAACGTTTTCCTTGCTAAGTTTTTCACATTTGTACATTTGGCGAGCTGTGCGCAATGCTGTGGTGAACTGGGGCCACTGCTCTAAACTTACTCTTACAGGTCTGCGAAAGCGAGACGTTCAGAGGCTGTTATATAATGAGGAGGCGTGCGAACGCAAACCTTGAGCAATGACGCAGTGCTATTCAGCGATTGGTGTGTGTTTTTTTCTATGCGAGACTGCGCTAAAACCTTGAACATATGAAAGAGCGTCTCAGTTCTGAGTGCGTTGTTGAAATGTCCTGGATATAAGGTTTAGAAACATGTTGGATATTGAAGTCAGATTTTTTTTAGCTGAAGTACTATAAAATGATAATTTGTTTGCATCTGTTCCAACTTGTAACAATAATTTTTGCTCTACTTTGAGTTTTTAGAGTTTTCTCCATTAATTTAATTAAAAATTGGTGAAATGTGCAAGCTAACAAAAGTATGTTGTAAGAATGTTTTGCTAACATTTTTATCAATTGATGAAAATGGGTACAGTGGTAATGTCACTTCCCACTGGAACAGGTAGTAAGATGTTAAAAAACTAACATCCAACAAAAATGTCTGAGAAAACCATTATAAACAATGTATAAATAATGTTATGAAAGACCAGAAAACTTTTTAAAACAAACATTTTATTTACATTACTGGAAGAATGTTTGTTTTTAACTTTAAGAGAATTTTGGATTTAATTTAAGAAGATTTTTAGACCTACTCATTGCTGCTGTTTGTCACTTTTGCACCACTTAGATTTTACTTAGAATTCAAGGCAGCAGACTTGAGGTATTATTTTGAGTAGACTGCAAAATAGGCAAAAAAAAATATTTTCAGCATTTTATCTGGGCCGGGTTTCCCGATAACGATTGATCTTAGAGCTTATTAGCATTTTCTACAAGTCATTTTACGATCGTTCGTTAGGTCAACATTTCAATAAACGAGTGTGTACTACAATTACGAGCCATTCTATAAGATCACATTTCAGCACTTGACAAATGGATAGCGACTCCTAAGTAGCACTTTAAAGCACAGCTACATGCGATTGCATTGAGTACATTTTTGGGAAACGCACGTGAAACAATAACGAACGATCGTAAAATGATTCTTAGAAAACGCTCTTAAGCTCTAAGATCAATCGTTATCGAGAAACGCAGCCCAGGACAGAACAGAAAAGAAATGGGGAGAATTTATACAAATGCAAGAGAGAGACTAATGACATAATAGAATGAACACAGGTGAACAGAATGAACTAATCAGGGCAACCAAGGAAAACTAGGTCACGGGGAGCGAAGCAAAACACAATGGAAACACAAAACAGGCAGACATGTTACAGAAAAAGACAAAACTAAAGTTCATAACCCTGACAATGATGGCTTGTATAGTAGAAACTGTTTTTTAATCTATACTTGTTCATGACTGGATCCCCCAGAAGCATCTGTCAGAGTGTAGTGGTACATACAGATTGTGTTCTGGGTGGCTGCTTTTATTATTTTGTGGCCTTACCTAAGACAACATGACTGGTGTGTTTTGCATAATTTGCATTATATTTAAATATAAATAACAAAGACGTATTCATTTATTATTTTGAGATATGTCAGCAAGTGCCACTGTAATTAATGACCCACACATATGAACAGTGAAAATGTTCAAAGGTTAATGGCATTTAATTCTATACAACGACTGTCTATCACTCAGTGTAATGAAGATATAATTCTATTATGAGTCAGGCCTGTCAGGAATGAGGTGGATAGAGGGTGATGGATGGGAATGAGCAGGCGTTTGTCGTCAGACTGGTCTCAGTGTTGTGGTCTCTTTCGTCAGCTCTACAGTATCTCCTGTCTCAAGAATAATGGTCTCTGAATGTCCTTTGATTAATAAATCTCTTCACCACCTGCCCCTAATTCTGGCTGTCACAAGGAGGATGAAGATGAGCCCCTTTCTAATGTGGTCTGTCTCATCTTCATTAATTGTGACATTATGTAAATCATGCTTTTACATTTGGCCATTTTTCAAAATGCTATAGCATGCCATAGTAGTTTGTTTTAATTGAAAGTTTGACTTATCTTAACATACAAAACATTTGAATGCAAACTTTATGCTGTGATGATGAGTACTGCATGTTAACATTATAATATATAATAATATATAATACAATGTTAAATAGTGCCAGTATGTTAATAAAATCAATGTTCAAATTGTACCTGTAACAAAAATGATAAAATTATATTAGCAATATTATGGACACAATTAGATTTTAATTATTATGTCTAAACAGAGTTTACATCATTTTTAAATTCAATGTTTTTTTCTGTTTGTTTGTTTTTTTTCTAGAGATTAACATTGACATTAACATCAAATACAAAATTTATGATGGTGAAAAGCATGCAACATGTGGAATAAGTATTACGTTACTAAAGATTACGTTTTGTAATTTAATTTAAATGTAAAAAAAAAAAATCCATTCTGTTAATTAACTAATTAATATAACGGTCAGAAAGTATGGCTATAATTACAATATAATTACAACCAAAAATCATAAATCTGGATTCAAAGTTAGAAACAGTATTTATAGGCTCTTCGTTGGATCTGTCTGAAAGACAGCATGCTGAATTTTGTTATTCTTTACACTTGCATGCCTTCGTTATGGCTTTCCATAAAATCATGACTCCTGAGGTTAACTCTCTCCTCCTGCTTCCTCTCCTTTTTGGTAATAACTTTTGTTTCCCACAATTATAAATCATGCAGAAGCAGAAAAGAACAGAGGAATAAAAAACAAACCAAACCAAACATATTTCAAAAATTGATGAGATGATAAAAGCAGATTTAAAATAATACCACATTCATTTCAGTGTGTTAGTTAATGTCCCATTCATTTCATCTATCATATTGCAGGAGAATGTCTACAGCAGTTCACTAAATTTGAATCCAGATATTTTATGCAGTCTATAGCTACACTTTGTGGTTTTGCTCAGTTCCGTGTATTAATTACCATTTGGATGTAAATGTGACCCCTTTTCTCATGTTAATTAGATTTCCCAGTGATCAAGTTTGTAATAATTCTCAGTGGCCCACTCCTGATAACCATTTTGTAATTTATGGCCATTATTAAAAGTGGCATAACCCAGCACTCACTTTATTTTCTCCAAAGCACTGCAGCTCTTTTACACAGCAGAAACTCCATTGTTGTGAATGCGCAATGTGAGTCTGCTGCTGTAGTTAACGCTGATCTGCTCACTTACTGCTTTGTATGTGCTTGTATGTTTAATGAAAACATTATGAAACAAATAGCACATTCTACTCAACTTTTCATAAGTGCATGGTCTTCTTGACGTGGATGGGAAAACATAGGTGTCAAAACATGTTTTCATAATTAGCCACCTCTCAAGAAGATTACAAAAGTCTTTCTCAATTTAAAAGTCCTGAAGTCAAGTGTTCTTACAATGCAACCCATCATTAATATTCAAATCCCATCAACATCAACTCAGGTCTTGAGAACTGTTGATTGCTTGAACATTTGTCACTGTGTCGCCAGCATGTTATTTTATTGGTTGAAAGGAAGTTTCCCAATGGGAGCTCTGTAATTTCCTCCTGAAGTGCCATGCACCATTGCAATTTTCCTCTGACTGATGTGGCAGGCATATTGGACCTTATTATTGATCTCTGAACACGAGTGTTATGCAGTGTATGACTGTTCTTATGCACTGCATCTCATGAGCAACAGTGTTTACATGTTTGTAGCTATTTAGTTTTGTAGCAAAGGACATCCTGGAGGCTTTCCCTCTATACATAAAAGTACTTTTCTTTTTCTTTTTTTCTTTTTTTTTTTTAAAGTACATGCTTTCAGAACCCTTAAAAAAGGGCAACTGCACTGGTAAGACATGAGCAGAAACATGTTGCTTAATATTTGATGTAATCAATAATAATAATCAAATATTTTATCACAATGCACAGCCTTTTTTGAATGGACTTCAATTAATGAATGATGCCCAAATGGTGTAGTTACATGATCTACCAGCAGGGGCTCGCTGGGGCAGTCAGCCTTGACTTCCTGCTATTGCCAAAATAAATCTAATTTAAGAGATGCAACATAGCAAGGGTCATTGAGATAAAAACAAGCCTATTTCTGTGGGTCATTCATCCATAGCTATAAAAGTAATGGCAGTAAGATAAGAAATATTTAAGGCAGAGATTTTGTGCTATAAATACCCTGTTCTCTTGTAGGCACATTCTTTGAACAGGAAATTAACAAGAAATTCATTATCGGCGAAGGTCGAATGATCTGCCATTTGTGAATGATAAAGTTTTACACGTTATAGAATTTTAATTGCCACAAAATCCCCATTGATGCACCACTGAGTCTGTTTTATACTCACACTCATTTACATTATGTAAATGACATTTCTTAGCAATGTAACCCCTCACAAAACACATTATCACTCACAAAGCAAGGTACATAAAGCACATTAATAGCAATTAGCTAAAAAAATGTGCAATGCTTTCTAAACTACCCTGCAAATATATTCATGCATATTCTATTAATGCAGATAATGTGAACAGATTTTATACTTAGAAGAATACCTCAAAATGAGCTTAGACAACAAGTCCTGGGCATGTAGTACAGATGTGAAGATGAAAAAAATATGTTTTTATTAGTAGTATTAGTACTACTACTACTAAATACATACATACATAGGCAGTGTCTGTGACTCCAATGAGTCATCTGAATTTATTAATAATATGAGAAACTGGTTTAGTGTACCCTCTTAATAACACTGGCTTTAGCATCTGTTTTCATGGTTACAAGTGTTAAATACCACAACATAAAGGATTAGAAATATAAACACTTTTGTCTGTCTTTCCTGGATGTTCTCTGCCCCTTCCTCTGAACGAATGAATAAATTTCCCTCAGAGAGACATTAGCCGTGGTTTGCCTTTGCTCTTTGACTCTCTTTGTCTGAATGCCTCAACAATGACTCTCCCGAAGGCTTTACTGGTGAATTAGCTGAATATTTGCTATATGAGTTCTTATCAGTGACGTATTCATTTGGTGAAATGTTTTACCACTATTAAGCATTTTTATAGCTGATCACTTCTTCTTTCTAGAGATCTTTAGATTGCATGCTGCATCTTATTCATCATTTTTGACATTTAAAGGGCACATCGCTTTTGGAAAGTAGGTCTACCTTTCAATTACTCTGCAGGTGACAAAGGAAAAATGCTGCAGTTTTGCAGGTGTTGGTGTGAACCTCCACATCTGACGTCTGTCTCCAACACTCTTTTGTTTTCGTCATTGTTTGACGGGAAAAAAAAATAAGGCAGCTGTAATTATGTCCTGAAAGGGAAACTTGAATGATAAAACTAATGTTATAAGAAAAAATAAATTCCTGATAAGGTCATCCGCATTTCCATGATGCAACATATAAAATGACCAACAACAGTTAATTTTGTTATTATTTATTATTTGGGGGCAGGGTATTTGAAATAGATTAGGTGGAGCAGGTGGTCTGTTACACAAAGCTAGTTGAATTTCAGAGTAGGTTTACAATTGACAAAACCAAAGAAATCTAAGCCAGATGATGCTGGGTTCAGCAGGTTCACAACCCTTACTATAAACGCTCTCTATCAATTTTTTGTTCCAGAGTTTATGATTTACTCTGGAGCACGTGCACTTGACAATATGGCATCTGCAACAAATATCCAATCACAGGGAACATGGAGAGTGTCATTTCGCTCTCGAGCACAATTCACTTGTCTGCTAAATATTTAGAGATCCTTATGAAAAATGTAATGCATTTAAACACATTTACAAGGCAGGAAAAAACACTGCAGCTGCCACGGAAGTTTGAGAAGGCAGATGAAAGAAAATGTAAATATTAATGCAGGTATTAAATTGAATGTAATTAATAATTTATAGAGGTTTACAAAGAGACTAGAAGAAAACATGAGTTTAGCAATTTTTAAAGCTTCAAATATTCTAAAGTTTGTATTTATATTTATGTATTCATATTAATTTAAATTAAAAGTTAAATATTAATTGTCAAAATATAATTGCCTATGTGTAATGCATTAAGGATAATTCATTTAAAATAAATATAATTATTAAATAGCAGAAAAACTGGGAAATTTTGTCTCTGAAATGCTCAGATATATGTTACTTTGCTCACAGCTGATTGGTCCAGGTTTGGTTTGTGATCACTTACCCAAAATAAAACCTGTGGCTGGTTACATAAAACTAGTCTTACAAGTTAATCACAAGTTAATCAGTTCATTTTTTTCCCCCTTTATGACTGGTCATTATTTCTTAAGTCGGTTACATATAAACATAGGTTGGTCTAATTTAAATCCAAAATATTCAACACATTACCCCATGGTAACTGCTAGTGGTCAGATTAGTTCTTAAGGCATAGAGACTAAGTTTATGCAAATGTATTTATTTATTTATTAATAGGTATAACAATTGCAATTATTTTTTTCAACAACATCTAAATATTGCATTAGATGCTCTGGATGAGAGCATCATTAGCTAATTGCAGCTTCAGGACCTCTCCCTTCTGCTAGTCTGGTATAACGCACCTGTCCATAAATCAAAAATAAACAGCTTCTTTCTATTCAGCTACAGAGCTCCCTCCATTATTACAGCTACATAAACATCACTGTCATTATGCTAAGATCAGATCTACAACTGGCTTTTGTGTGGACTGATAAAATCCAAACCATCAAATTGGTAAAACACATGTAACTTCTGGCCATAAATCATTTGATTGAATTAGAAAACTCATTTGCACAGATGGATCACAAAACATGTAGCCCTACCGCTGTTGTTAGAAGGAAGTGAAAATCTATTTTAGTGTAGGAAGTATTTTGTGGCAGCATTCTTCGCCCAGCTGTAAGCGATTTGGAATGGTATGCAGAATAAATCATACTCGAAATCGCACAAATAACTGTATCGAGAGATCATGCCGATATCTGTGCCAACACTAGTCCATAAACAGAAAATTAAAAAGTGGCGGCAGCCGCTGTCAAATTGTTTATTTAGCAAATCAGAATAATTTCTTTGTGGAAGTGGAAAATCCATAAATGGGAAGCCAGAAGCTGAGAGTGTGAACTTGAAGTGTTTTCACTAGTTTGAAGGGTGCTAGAAGGGTTACTAAATTTTCACAATATATATTTTTTTATGTTCCACAGAAAAAAGAAAGTCATACGGGTTTGGAACAACATGAGAATGAGTAAATTATGACAGAATTTTCATTTTAGGGTGAACTATCCCTTTAAGACTCATATTTTTACAGTTTTTCTGAATTGCTAAAACACTAAACCCCAATCTCTGAACTAAATTCTCATTAGCTTAAACCAACTTTTTGCAAAACTCTAAACACATTCTCATTCACTTAAACACTTATCACACTGTGATGCATTTGTGCTGCAAAATGCTAAACACAAGCGGCAAAATTTAAACACAACTAAAGCACAGTTGTCATCGTTTACACACAACGATTCAAAATTGTTCACACTTGTTTCCAATGATGTGATCAAACCAACTGTACAAAATATGAGCCAGTTCAGAGTGCACAAGCGGCACAGGAGACTGAATGATGATACGAACAATAGATGGAAACAATCTGAGATGGAGAGGAGGAAGAGTACATGTAAGAAGTGGAGGATGAGGAGTGAAAGAGTAAGGTTTAGAGACTGCTATCAAGGCTGGATCTGTCAGACCAGAGGGTTTTTTATGGCAAAAAAGACTACATTACTTGTGATGTGGACAAAGTCCTCAGGCCGGACTCAAGCACAAAGACATGATGCTGAGACAGAATGAATCTCTCATTGATCCTGATTTTACGATTGCACAGCTTACAGTATTTGAGTGTACTGTAACATGCTATTCATTTAGAGTTTGATTTGACCTTTTTGGCCTTTGCAGTTGGACTGCAGTATTTTTGCAGTATCCAAGCGCTGAATATATACAAACATTCAGTACTATTCAATATTCAGCACAATACTATTCTTGCAGTACGTACAGTAGGCCTATACAATATATTCACCTTACTCAGTTGCAATTACTATACTTTTTTTTACAGAATTGCAAGATTTAAAAACTTTTTTTCTGTAATGTTCTGGATGCTGTGTTCTCCATTTTTCTCTGTAGTGTCTAATGAATGCTCTGTAGTGTTTATTTTATTGACTCATGTGTGTGTGTGATCTGAGAGCACCGTTTGATTTTGAGTGCAAGTGAAATGGTTTTGCAGTGATTGTTTGATTTTGATGGAAGAGTCAGAGGTTTCGTAAATTTAGTTTGAGTATTTGGATTTGTGTGTAAGGTTTTGAGAAAATGAGTGATGGTTTCAAGAAATGTGTTTTAGCAATTCAGAAAAACTGTAATCACCAAATTCATTTTTCACTCGCATTGATATGCTGATATATTGTAATTTCTATTCAATTATACCATTTCAATTCAATTAAATGAAAAGTGGCCGCATTTTCACTATTGGTTCCTGCTTATCTTTTGCACAGTCCTCTCTCTCTTATGAAGATTGCAAATTTTGCACTGCCACTGTCAAAATTATCATCATTTCTCAGCATGCTCTTTCATGTCCCTATATTCCATCATGCATCATTTTTGAATGAGAACTGATGTGGAGAAGAGAGTGCAAAGATGATGTAATATGAGCTGGTGTATTTTGTAATGGAAACATTTGCATGTAATGACAAATGAAATGAGGTGGTCTTTAAAGATGAAACCATATAACTGAAGCGTGCATACTTGTCACTTAAGAGCTCGACAATTTGCAAAGATCACAGAAGTTTACTCTTAACAGTAGAAATCTCTCTGTTGAACAAGCCATACAAGGCTAAACTTTCTTTTGCTTTTTCTGGGTTGCTGATCACACTCCATGCAATGTGCCCCGGTAGATGTGTTGATTTGATCTCCAGATGTTTGGAGTGTGATATGTGAGTGTGTGTGCTCTTGAGGAAGGAGAATTTGTTTAACGGTCACTTAGAGACAGTTGGTGCCCTTGAGGAAAATACATCTTCTTTGTAATGCTCTACAAAGAGAACTGTGCAGGACAAAGATGTCTTGCAGGGCTTACAAATAAATGATTTGTACAGGAAGCATGGCTGAACATGTTTGCGCTCTGTGCAGTATTACACTATTTATGTTTTAAGAATGTGAATGGGCTTGGATTTTAACAGTCAAATGTTTCTCTCCCTTCTACAAGAACTAAACTAACAAAATCAGTAATAAAATAAGAACCAATGAACAAAGCAACAGCACAAATGAAGTTATTCATTCAAGAGCAGATTTGAGAAGAGTGATTTTTCTTCATTTTCTTTTTTTTTTTACATTAATGACACAAAAGAGTAGCAGGTATTTTAAGCTGCTGTCATGTTAGGACGGATATGACACGCTTTTCTCCCAATAAGAGAAAACTGCCAAAATAGGCTTAATTTTTTACTTAATTTGGTCTGTATATGTATGTTTTAGTGCAATAACGTGCAAAAAAAAAATCAATAATGGCAAGCTGTCTGAGACACGGCTCTCTGTGTGCTCACTTAAGGTGTGTGCGCACAGAAAAAGTACTGAGCAAGTACTGAGTTCTCTTTAAAATCATTAGAATGTTTAAACTAGCAAGACTCAACATCAAGGTTTTTGATAACAAGTGCCCCAAGAGCATTATCTCCCCCAAAATCTGGAGCTGAATTGAACATAGCAACAATTTTGCAATTGGTTGTTGTTTGGCATGGGACCAAGGTGTGTCATGATCCTGTGGTGAGGATTTTTCACTGATTCACAATGCCAGTAGTTGGCGACAAGTGACTGTTTTTATGAATATGTCAATGTGCGTCACAATTTGCATACCATACTATTTTTTGTTATAAATAGTGCGGGTCCCACTTTATATTAGGTGGCCTTAACTACTTTGTACTTACATTTAAATGAATCATTTGATACAATACACTTATTGTGTACATACATGTTTTTGCATTGTACTTAGATTAAAAAAAATACCTGCATGTAATTACATCTGCAAGTAATATCTGTAATTACATATATAATCCGTTGACCCATTCCTTCACCTTAACCCACCCTTAAACCTACCCATACCACCAAACCCGTCACTAACCTTACCCGTATCCTTCCTCAATAGCAGCAAAAGTGTTTTACAATACAATATGAACACAGCAAGTACATTGTACTTATTGTTTGATGTACAGTAAGTACACATTAGTTAAGACCACCTAATATAAAGTTGGACCAACCTGAAAAAAGAATTGTGGAATTTTGGCACTTCATGCATTCAACTGTCACAGCTTTCCTTACATAGCAGAGTGGGAGGATTTATCAGAGTCCAGGTTGGATGACGAAATACCCTTATAAAATTCAAACATTAGATGGTGGAATACATAGTGGATGGTGGAATTTTTATTTGGGAGACAACTAATGACCCATTCACTCAACTGATTGATTCAAAATCATTGATTCTTTCAGGAACAAAACAAGTAAATTCAAAATAGCATACAACTATACTACTCTTACTATTTCTCCCATATCTTTATATGGCAAACAGTAGAGTAGTATGTTAATGCTATTCCAACTGAATCACTGAATCACTCATTTAACCCATTTATTCAAAAACACTGATTCATTTAGGAGTGGAACCCCGCTATTATGGTCTGTTTGGAGGCACAGTGATGCTTTGACTTTGTTTGGAACTATGTTTTACTGATGGAGCAAAAACAGATGAAGTAATTGGCAATATTTTGTTGTTTACTTATAGGTGCATTCAGTTAAAGAAGTAGAGAAGGTCTGAAGACAGATACACCTTTGAAAATAGTATATTAATACAAATATTTTCTGTGTCCTGGTTAGTGCTGCAGTAAGCTCAGAAATTACACACTTTACCTTTAAATTGCATTAATCTGATTCATTGATTGAATAAATCTCCTCCACTTCCCACCCTCATAAGAATAATGAAAAGGGGGTTAAATGAGTGGGTCCTGTGTTCAAGTGGCAGTTGTGTGACTTTGAGGTTTTATAAACAGATCCTTAACCCTGGGTGAAAGAGCTGTTTTAAACAGCTTTTGAATAATTAATTCTGTTCTGATTTTGAGTCTCTTTTTGGAAGCACAGAACAGAAGATGTTGGTATTGTCCAAAGAGAATGGTCGTTGTAAATGAGTGCTGATAAGAAGAGAGCAATCACTGAGAGAAAAAGGGAGAGGCACTGAAAGAAATAAGAGAAAATAAGAAGGAAAAGCTAATTTTGAGTTTCTTTGTCATCCCCACAGCTGTTTTTCTCTTTCATCCTAATATCTCTTCTTCCTTTCAAGCCTTATCTCTCTCTGCCCACATACTGTTGTTGATGCACAAAGGATGAAAACAAAGGTGGACTTGATGTGCTGAGTAAAAGACCAATTTCATGTTGCATATAAAATGTCAACAGTGGAAGAGGTTTCATCAGGTGAAGGATGACTAACAGTGTCTATATGTATGCCAGAGGTTTGTCTGGGCTCTAATGGCTCTATTTATTCAGGCTTCCAAAGAAGAGAATTTATTTATATCCAGTATTTACCCCACACACATCATAAGGTACATTATATTTTTGCTTGTTTACATGTGTGTGCTATACAGCAGAGAAAGTGAAGGAGGAGGGGAATGTGGCATTTATTTATCCCCTAAAATCACATTATGGGGGAAAAAACAGTAATCGACAGTCTTCTTGACAAGACTATCTCTCAAAACATGAGTCGTTTCTAAAGCCAAGGTTAAGACATTCCACTCCTCTTTTGCTTCAAATCTCAGTTCTCATGGAAATGAATGACTCCCTGTTGCTTGATGCCTGTCAGAGTTAACACCCCATTATGCACAGTAAGTATGTACGTTACCGCTGCACAACAGCTCCAACCACAGGATTAATGAGTGAAAATGTGATTTGTACAGCAACTTGTATTAACACTCCAGCAACCAGCAGTGTGTTCTGTTTACTCTCACTGCTGCTTTTCTTCATAATGGCATATCCATTAAGCTTGCAGGTTAAAATCAACAAGATTCATGAAAATCATTGGGTAACACTTTACTTGAAGGGGTGTGCATAAGACTGACATGGCACCTTCATAATCATGACATGACACGTCTGTGTTGTTTTCTTAGAGAGCTTCAAACTGAGTATATTATGGCCATGAAATGAGCCTTCAGTGATTGATCAGAATTGGGAGGCGGTTTGATCAGTATTTGCATCTAGAGGTTTTAAAAGGAAGACTCTTAAAAATAAAGGCTCTTTATTGGCATCTGCAGTTCAAAGAATAACCTTTAAAGGGATATTTCACCCAAAGATGAAAATTCTGTTATTAATTTTACTCACCCTCGTGTCGGTCCAAACCCGTGAGACCTTCATTCATTTTCAGAACACAAATTCTGAACACGGGGGAAGTCGTGGCCTAATGGTTAGAGAGTCGGACTCATAACCCAAAGGTTGCGGGTTCGAGTCTCGTACCCCGAGAGCTTTCTGACCCTGCATAGACAGCAAGGGCCCTACCACAATCAAGGCACAGAAACGTAGTAAGGACATCATTAAAATAGTCCATGTGACATCAGTGGTTCAACCGTAATTTTACAAAGCTATGAGAATACTTTTTGTGCAAAAAGAAAACTAAAATAACAACTTTATTCAACAATTCTTCGCCTCCGCGTCACCCCAGGGCACCACTTTGGTTTGGAATGACATGAGGGTGAGTAATTAATGACAGAATTTTTGGGTGAACTATCCCTTTAACATCCACCTTTGGATGCACAAAAGGTTCAAAGTACAAAAGGTTCTTTATAGTGAAAAAAAAAAAGATTCTTCAGATTATCAACATATTCTTCACAGGGCTAATTCACAATGCACTGATAGATGCCTACCAATGGTATCATTCACCACAGTACGTCACATCTCAGACATTACAAGACCTGGCAAACAGTGATTGAACATGGTCAAAAAACAAGTAAGCAACACCAGCAGATGCAGACAGGGGTAACATACCGATCCAACTCAATTCAGTGTGAATTAGCCTTGAGAAAAAAAAAACCCAAAATGGTTCTTCTGTGGCATTGCTGAAAAACCCCTCTTTTGGGTTATTAAGCTTTATTTATGTAAGTGAAGATTTGTGAAGAAAACGTCTCAGGTTACGTATGTAACCATAGTTCCTCGAAGGAACGAGATGCTGCGTCGGAAAACGCTAGGGGAACGCCCTTCAGTGTGACCGGCTCTGAACCTCGTGTGTAATCAGACCAATAGATGGGCGAGACATCACGGGCAGGTGACGTAATGACCAGGAAGCTATAAAAGCACATGCAGTGGAACTGGCGTCAGCTTCTAGGAATGAAGCAAGCGCTCACAGGGATGCGTAACCTGGAGATGTTCCCCTTCAGGAACTCGAGCTGCGTCGAAACGCTTTGGGAACGAGAATGCCATGCCTCCAGACTTACAAATCCCTTTCCAGTGTGAAGCTAGGGTGAGAGAACAGAAGAGCCAGGAGTGGCTCGCCCCCATTGT
>NW_015555711.1:2581922-2582276 GCF_001515605.1 Sinocyclocheilus anshuiensis
TTGACAGACAACACTAAATAAGACTCACAAACAGATATCAGACTGACACACACACAGAGTGCTTGCTGAATGACAAAAAGCTGACGCTGGTCTCACCGCACGTGCTTTTATAGCCTCCTGGTCATTACGTCCCCGCCCATTTTTTTTATTTTCCTTTATTCATTTTTTTTATAGTCACATATTCAAATTTGAATTAGCTTTAATCACTTTAATGGCAAATATTATTTGTACTTCAGAACTAAATTGTCACCTGGCAGAGCCCTTAACCAGGTTCTCTTTCATAGAGTCCATTCTCTATGAGTCAAATAGCTATTATTGGATTTTCCACATGGCTTGCCTTTAGCAGAGATCCAG
>NW_015555712.1:0-206 GCF_001515605.1 Sinocyclocheilus anshuiensis
TACCGTTTAGTCGACTAGTCGACTAGACCCGCACATCCCTAGTATTAATATCCATTGTGGGAGATCAGCACTAAATTTGTAAATATGTAATACAAGAATGCTGATTTAAACATGATATATATGATAATTACAGAACTTAATTCAAAGACAGTAAAATAAAACAAAACAATTACCTTTATTTTCATTAATTTCATTTTTAACTAAAA
>NW_015555712.1:4871-17878 GCF_001515605.1 Sinocyclocheilus anshuiensis
ATCCGCAAATAAACAGATGAAGAAGAGGAGGATGATGATGGTCCAGTGCATACAAAGAGAAAGGTTTGTAGTTTTAGTTTCCACGTTCTTATTTTTATGAATGTAACAATGCAGTTACTCAAGGATGTTAGAGTGAAAAGGATTTGTTTGTACTATTAGTATTATAATTCTATAGAAGAATGTTCTTTTCAAATAATCTCAGTTAACTAAATATATAAGCTAGTTGCAGTGATTTTTACGCTGACAATGCACTGCAATCAAATTTATATGCATCAGTATGTCTTAGATCATTTGCAGTAGTTGTGTCCTGCTTTTACAGTTGCTATGTAAGCAGACTTATATGTACAGGTGCTCACCACTGCCAAAACACATGTAACTGACTACAACAAAACACAGAATCACAGTTTTGTTGCTACTTTAGTTGCTTCTTCACTTAGCATGTAGAGACATACAGGAATAACTGAATATTTCTTTTAAATGTGCCACAAATGTCTTTTAACCTATGTTTTGTAGTAACCAAGAGAAGAGTCATCGCAGAAGAAATGGCAGAAGTTCCTCAAACACCTGTGAACACCGAGCAGTGCTTGGAGTCAGACAGTGGACATCATCTTTATTATACTTCTCTGACTGGACTAGCAAGGAGCAGTTCGAGTCAATGAGAAAGTAAGTTCAAGTACATGTTATGAAGTATTCTAATTTGTTGAGATAGTGAATTAGGGGGTTTTGTTAAATGTGAGCCAAAAGCATCATAATTAAAAGAACCAAAGACTTAAACTACTTCAGTCTGTGTGCATTGAATTTATTTAAATCACGAGTTTCACAATTTGAGTTGAATTACTGAAATAAATTAACTTTTCCACTGCAATCAAATTTAAATGCATCAATATGTCTGAGATCATTTGCAGTAGCTGTGCCCTGCTTTTACAGTTACTAAATGTAAGCAGACTTATATGTTCAGGTGCTCACCAATATCAAAACACATGTAACTGATTACAACAAAACAGAATCACAGTTTTGTTGCTACTTTAGTTGCTTCTTCACTTAGCATACAGGAATAACTGAATATTTCTCTTAAATGTGCCACAAATGTCTTTTAACAATGTTTTGTAGTAACCGAGAGAAGTGTCATCACAGAAGTTCCTCAGACAGCTGTGAACACTGAGCAGTGCTTGGGGTCAGACAGTAGACTTCATCTTTATTATACTTCTCTGACTGGACTAGCAAGGAGCAGTTAGAGTCCATGAGAAAGTAAGTTCAAGTACATGTCTGCACTGAGCATGATTATACTATGTAATATAATGTTTTCTGCAACAATTGGGGGAATCTTAACTGAGGAGACAAACTGACCAACAGGAAGCTATGGATGTGTAATTTTCAAGCAATTTATTGTGGCATTCACTCTTATTTTTACTAGTGAAAAGTGTTCCTACTAATTTACTTAAAAGTATAGTTAACCCAGAATTCTGTCATCATTTACATTATTACATCAATTCCCCCTCATTTTTTTTCAAACCCCTAACTGTTGTTTTTCTGCAGAAGTCAAAAGAAGGTACTTTGAAGAATTCTGGTAATCAAAACCAACAGGTTTTTCAAGTGTAGACGACATAAAGGGAGTAAATGATTTTCATTTTTGGGTAAAATATCCCTTTAATTAGGATGATACACACTTGAAATTCCAATCATACTGGACACAGCCACTTAATGTGCTAGAATTAAATGGGTAAATAATAATAATAAGTAAATAGTCTTTCAAACAACATGTGCTTTAATACAATATATACAGTAGTCAACATTTGTAGTGGATCAAAAAAGTTCATCAAAGTTTTCCAAGGACAAGAACGGGTATGGTTTTGGTTTTAGGACAACTTTGAAGAAATGTTTTGATCCACTTCAAATGTTGACTACTGTATATTTCATTTCATTCAGTTTGGTGCATTCAGTTAGACCTTTAGTAATACTTGTTCATTATTTGCTCTTTACAGGTGCAGAAATGAAAGCTCCCAATCAAAGAACTCACTAGACTAAGATGTGGAAAGACATGCTGCACAATGACCCACAATGAGCAACAACCAAGAACGGTATCCACTGATTACCTTTAAAAATGATTCATGGTAACAGTTAGGTAATAATTATTTAAATTATTTTACCAAGTACAAAATGTTTAATTCCAAAACTTTGCCATTTACCAATGTGTTTTTCAAAACACCTTTTAAATGTTTTATGTTTTAACCTTTATTTATTAAATGTTACAGTTCAAGTGTACATATAAATGCCTCCTTCATTCAAGTAAATGCTAGGGATGTGCGGGTCTAGTCGACTAGTCGACTAAACGGTACAGCTCCTACTAGTCGACACTGAAAACAATAGTCGATTACACGACAGAAAAAAGAAAAACAAAAACAAAAACAGGATTTTATCATTCACATTACCATCATTTTTAAAATGAAAGTAAACGTTTTGTCTAGGTAACGTTGTTCAATTTTAAATTAAATATTAATGAACCGTACAGTAGATATAGAAATGAAACTGGGCTAAGTCTGGCGTGCTGCGCAGCGCAACAGGCCGAGTCCGGCTTGGATGCGGCATTGTCGGCAAGTTAAGGCTGTTGCATCTGGTCCAGTTGATTCGGCCCAGAATCTGAGAGCGAGTACACAAGCATTCAGGCAGATGGATCCGGGCCGATGGACAAGTCTCTAGCAGGTGAAAATTTTGTACGGAGAGGGATTGTGTATGAGGTAGATGTACATAGCCTATCAGCAAACGTCAAATAGGTAAGTTTTCACTAGACTTTAGTGGAGTCAGCAGCTCGCCTGACAGTAAATCTAAGATCTAATCCTAAAGCATCTTTTTTTTTTTTTAATAATATGTTTTCCGTTGTTGGTAAAGTGTTATTTTGGTTTCCGATCACCAAGGAGAGGCTACGCAAGGTCCTAAAGATGGTGGCCACAACAAAAAAGTCACGTGACTGAAACCAATGAATAGTCGACTGATATTCGAATCATATGTTTGGGGGCAGGGGCAAAATACATTACCAAGAGTCAAGTCAGGCATTCAACAGTCATAAATACTGACGTTAACACACAGGGAAAATGTGTAACGGATGCCTTGCAGATACGTTCTGCATTTCTGTTTTGAGCTGCGCGTGCTGATGACCAGTAGAATGAAGCATTTGATATCAGGTTTTTAATCAATGGGATTTAACTTATCATTTATCTCATATAGAATACGCTTCGTTATTTATACAACATACCGTTAATACGACTTGTAGGCTATCTGCACAAAATGCCTCGAATGCACAAGTGAACGTGTCTCTCTAAAAATTCACAGCGTTTTATTATAATAGTGTTCTCATTATAATGTTATTAATATGACAGTCCCAGTCATAGTTATTAATATTCTGCATTGTTGTTTGTACTGCTCACAGTACAAGAGATAATCACCGTAGTGGCTACTACAATGAAGCGCTTTACTGCGGCGTAACTCAACCAAATGCATCTTATACGAGATAAATAATATAGACACGATATATATAAACTGGCTGAAATGTTTTGAAATCACTTGTACCCAACCTGCTCGGAAAAATCCAGTCTTTCACTTTGTCATTTTGAGTCTTGTTAAAGTTTTAAATCCCTGCCACCAAGATGCTCGTCTGTCGGTCACGGATTATGGAAAGTGAAACTTAAATCTATAGGGGTGGTTGGATTTATTCACGCACGTTAACATATTTATTTGAAGCTTCTTTCTTTTCAGATTCTTATTTACAGCATTATTTTAATAGGCTGTATATTACCTTTGAGAGAGGGAGGGAGCAATGTCAACAGCTTTGATTCCAGCACAGTCAGCTGAAATCCAGACTCTGGCGCAGTAGCACTCAGGTCGCTCTGACGTGGAAGTATCAGTTTGCTTTTATATACTCTTTTAAGCACAGATTTAACAACAGTTTAAAAGAAAAGAAAAGAAGTAAGTCTGAGAGGATTTGGATGTCTACCTTTAAAGGGCACTAGAAAATATTCTGGTTGACAGTGAATAGGACAAGGATGAGATAGCCAAAAGGGGTGGTCTCTGAAGTGGGTAAGTACTTGCATCCTTCCATCTTAGTGCATTTAATGTTTTAAAACCTTTTTATAAAATCAAATGCTCATCTTTAGTGCATCAAATACATTTTACATTAAGAAGCAATATTATGTGAGGACTGTTTAAATGGCAGATGTAAGCTGTCAGTCAAAAAAGAAAGTGTGTGGCTGTTTCTGCTGCCTGTGACAGCACCATGACTGACATATCTATATCAGGTCTGGGGAGGGAGTGGCATGTTGAAAAACTGAGGATAAGAATTAAAGAATGATTATTGGTAACACTTTATTTGACGTTGTCCTTGTTATACACATGACATGTACTTACTATTATAATAACAATAAATGATGCATAATTACATGCAAGTAACCCTAAGACAAACCCTAATCCTAACCATATAGTAAGTACATGTAATTAATTTTACTCAGTACTTAAATGTATAATGACACTGTAACAAGGACACCTTAAACTAAAGTGTAACAGTTTATTTTAGGATAATGCAAAACTCCACCCCTGGTCCATAATGTCATGAGCATCTGATCATCTATCACAGAGCTAAGCAAAATGTGCTAATGACATGCAAAGTCCGGATGTTGGGACATGCTGTCATCCAGTGCTTTCTGACTTTAGGAGAATCTCCCAAGTTTCTGGTATCTGTTCAGTACACCTTAGTGTGTCTGTTCTCCTTGTTGAGGGTGTTTGGTCAGTCGTAAGTCTTTTAGATGGTAAGAACAGAGTTGAGCACTCTTATCAGGAAATACAATTCCACTAACAACAAAAGCCAATGCACTTTAAAGCAGCGCTAAGTGGTTCTCCATAGCTGCCACTGTTCAACAAACAGGAATAGCCATCCTAATCTTGCACAGTTGGTTGATTTAAGATGCCTCACATGAGCAAGTTTCATCTCACCAGTAGTGCATGGTCTTTAGGGCCTCTGTCCTTCATCATGCAGCTGTTAACGTTTCACCTTGCACCGATGTTTGGAGTTTTGAGTTACGTTATGGACTTTGGAATGGGATATTATATGACAAGTCTTTTCAGTTCCTCGTGGTAAATCAGAGAGAAAGAAACATGCAAATCATAAAATACAGGGTGTTTTCTTAGTTTTACTCTCTTCTGCTGCAGAGCATTAGGAGTGCAAGGGAACTGTTCTGATTGACAATGTTTTTGAGGTCAGGGTAGACATACACATTGCCTGTCGTTGTGCCTGGTTGAATTTGACAACAGAGCAAGCAGTACAATTGCTTCAACAATCAAATGTGTGGTCACCACTCTTTGATGTAGTTGCCAATCAGCTTTTGTGACCCTGTTTTGCTTCCATTTCCAGAGCAAAAGCTGGATCATAGATAGGAGTTTAACATTTTTTTTTTAATTATGCGTTGTTAACTTGCCTTAATGCTTTTACAGATTTGAAAGTGTGACATCAATGGGATTTGGACCAAATAAGGAAATTTCCACACACTATGGGATGCTCAGTGACATACGGGAAAAGCTCTGTATGATGTAATGGAATGTTGAACATCTAACTAACCAGTGACTCTGGCTATAAATATTGTCCAGTTCATATCAGTCAATCATCTATATGTGGGAGTCTCAGTGATGGTAATGTCTGCTTGGGAAAAAGTAGGTCAGTAGTACTAGGCTACATGTTTGAGAGTGTCCTGAATTCCACCTCATGCCCGCATCCTGTAAACATCTGTTTCTGGTGGGCTGATTGTAAAAATGCATTGGTTATTTTCGGGCAGATACCTTTAGGAAACCTGTAGTGTGGAGCGCTAAAGATCTGGAAAGATCCGAAAAAAGTGTTCTGGATAGGATTGGAAGACTTCAGGGAATGATTAATTGAGGCTGAATAATGTACATCAGCAGTTTCAGTTGGTAACTTTTCACTTCAAATTTGTTGTGACTTTACAAGTTAACTTATAAAAATGCTTGTAACATATAGGTGTGTCCCCGACTAAAGATTTACATAGTCAAATTTGAATTTTCAAATCTTGCCGATAGTCGACTGATAGTCAAATCATATGTTTGGGGGTGGGGCAAATTACATTACCAAGAGTCAAGTCAGGCATTCAACAGTCATAAATACTGACGTTAACACACAGGGAAAATGTGTAACGGATGCCTTGCAGATACAAACGGGGTAAATAATGTTTTATGTTTTGATTAAAAGATAGTTAACATTAAATGTTAGCGAAACCCTAAGAATTCACAACATTTTTTACAATAGTGCTCTCATTATAACGTTATGTATATGACAATGTTCTGCATTTCTGTTTTGAGCTGCGCGTGCTGATGACCAGTAGAATGAAGCATTTGATATCAGGTTTTTAATCAATGGGATTTAACTTATCATTTATCTCATATAGAATACGCTTCGTTATTTATACAACATACCGTTAATACGACTTGTAGGCTATCTGCACAAAATGCCTCGAATGCACAAGTGAACGTGTCTCTCTAAAAATTCACAGCGTTTTATTATAATAGTGTTCTCATTATAATGTTATTAATATGACAGTCCCAGTCATAGTTATTAATATTCTGCATTGTTGTTTGTACTGCTCACAGTACAAGAGATAATCACCGTAGTGGCTACTACAATGAAGCGCTTTACTGCGGCGTAACTCAACCAAATGCATCTTATACGAGATAAATAATATAGACACGATATATATAAACTGGCTGAAATGTTTTGAAATCACTTGTACCCAACCTGCTCGGAAAAATCCAGTCTTTCACTTTGTCATTTTGAGTCTTGTTAAAGTTTTAAATCCCTGCCACCAAGATGCTCGTCTGTCGGTCACGGATTATGGAAAGTGAAACTTAAATCTATAGGGGTGGTTGGATTTATTCACGCACGTTAAAATATTTATTTAAAGCTTCTACTTTTCAGATTCTTATTTGCAGCATTATCATAATAGGCTGTATATTAGGGAGAAAACCAGTAGTTCTATGTGAAATCAGACATTTGAGCACCCCAAAATATTGCCAAAATGGCATGATTATAACACCTCTGCGAATATTTGACTGTGAGATTGGTAGTCGAATCAGGCTCCTCCCATCTTTGACTATTTGGGGTCACCCCTAGTGGTCACTGTACACAATTTAAAATATCTGCAAGTGCAAGTTTTGCACTGGTGTTAGAAAGGGTCAAAAAATAAATTTGGTTCAGCTCACACTGTCTTTAGCTGCGAGGCAGAACACAACACCCTTTGTGTTATTGCTACTCTTTCTACTCAGTTAATGTCATGGTGCGACTTGGAGAGAAATATCACCTAAGAAAAATCATGTGTTTTTAGAACTGGCACCAAGCCACTGTATACAACAGCAGCTACACAGAAAATGAACTTTTTACTTAACTTTCATACAGTTACAAAAGAAAAACAAAGTGAATTGCTATTGATTAGGGCCATTTGTGAAAGGCCTGTGTGTATCAGTTTACTTCTGAATAGGCAGTGAGCCTGAACAAATCAGGAAGGAAGAACAACTCAACAGCCAACACAAATATTTGCTGCCATTTTCCACGAAAAAGGGTACAAAATAGAGCTCGAAAATCGTTTAAAAAAATTAAGTATGAGCGAAAATTATGTGAACGGAAGCATGAAATTAATGATTTTTCCTTCAACAAATGCCCAGTAAAAGGTGCTTACACTAATTGTAAAAACCAAATTATTAACATTTGGCACCCTCATCCTTTCTGCACATCTGACATAAAAACAAGTTCAACCACAGACACCTTTAGATTCAAATTTGCAACTGCAGAATGTATCTTGACCCCTGTCTCAGTCTATTCTCTGTTGTTTTGGCTCGATGTGAGACGTGTTGCCATACGCTCTAGAACAGGATTCAATTAGATCCCTCACATCCTGTTAATCAAAACAAATCAAAGGAAAAGCACCAAAGCACCATGTTCTCCGAGCCATGCTAATTGAGAGATGTGTCTTTTTGAGAAGGGAAGTCTGGGGGGGGTTGGGAAATATTGCAGTGAGTGGTGAGATCTTAAAGGGGTTTTGTCAATGGCCATGTCCAGAAGAGCTTGTTTCCTTCCCTTTCCTGCATGCCTGTTCTCCTCATTAGTGTCACTCAACAGCAGTTAGTGCTGGGCCGGCCACAGCGATACTGAGTTCTCCTCTATAGTTCTCAAGCATGTGAACGCACCAGCCATGCTCTCAGTCAACAGGCTTCACAAGAGGGGAAGACAGGGCTCTCAAAGATTCCTCCGAGAAAAAGAACAGGCAAAAATGGCATATTCGACATTATCAGGTGACCAAGGCAGAGTGTATGTAAGGTTGGTCCACAGTCAGTTTCCCCTCCTCAAATGCAACCATATCAATGAGAAGGGAAAAGCTGATCAGTGGCCTTGGGTAATGCAACTTTTTTCTTTTTTTAATGAATTCATTTAAAAAAAAAAAAGAAATTAATACTTTTATTTAGCAAGGATGCATCAAAATAAAAGTGACACTAAGGACATTTATAACGTTACAAAAGATTTATATTTCAAACACTGTAAATGCTATTCATTTAAACTCTATTCATATAGAAACTGTCTCAATATTATTATGGTCACATGACAATATGAAATGATAGGTCTTCCAGGCAAAAAGTGTAGTTTTTAAAATATATTTAAACTTCTTTTTCTAACATAAAAGATCTTTAAAGTTGTGTTTTGGGCCATTATGCTTTGGCACAGTATCTGTCAAATGAACTAAAACCAAAAGCACAATATGGCTTAATCCCTTCATCAAGTCTGATTTCGCTACACCTTTCAAAGCGAAGCGCACACACTGTTGAGGCGATCAGCTCGTGATCAGTGTTTTCCACAGCTCGATTCACAGTGAATGAATGCAGTGAACTCATTTATTGGACGTGCTGTGAGTTTAGCGCGCTTTTGGGAATGCAACAGCCACCAGTTAGGCTTTATTTTCATGGCAGATGATTACAGCACTTGTAGTGAGACATGTTTTCACTGAAGCTGGCGTTTTCCTTCAAAATAAAAGTTCTACTGCCGTGTCCGTCAAAACAAAAGATTAAAAGTGCAGTATAAATTGCTAACAGCTAGCGGTTTAAATGGGTAACGTTACTGCAGTTCAAATTCAAAATCTCTTTCAAGTGTAGAAATTAGGAAAGAAGTATTGTAATTTCCCTACTATAGTGTAAAACAAAAATGAAATACCTATGAAATATTCATTTTCATTTATTATACAGTGCAATTGTTTTACAATATATGGCTATAGCCTATTACTGTCATTGTAGTTATTATTATTATATTCTAATTTGTTTGGCTTCCTAAAACACCAGTGTGAATGTAATTTAGACTGAGCCGTGTATCACAAATTAAAAGAGGGCTGAGTCTCCTTTAAAGTGTCCGGAAAAAATCAATTCACTAACTTTTTTTCTGACTTTTTCTTAGTTAAGAACATGGGTTGGAGCTCTTAATTTTGAACTATCAAAGTACATTAGATAGAATAATTAACTTTTAAATGTAGGCCTACAACATTTTTATATTTTTATTCCAATTCTTCATTTGTCTTTTTTTTTTAAATATCACAATAAATATTGCATCGTGGACTTCATATCGCGATATTATCATATTGTGAGATTTTTATATCGTTACATCCCTATTATTAAGGGTGCTTTCACACTAGCACTTTTGGTGCGCACCCGGGTTCGATTGATGTCAGAGTTCGGTTCGTTTGGATGATGTGAACGCTGTCTTCCAAATCCGGGTGTGCACCCACGAACCGTACCAGAGTCCGCTTAAAAAGGGTGGTCTGGGGTATGATTCATGTGAACTCCGGTACGGTTCGCTGCTGATGTGAACGCAATCGTACCAAATTGCAGAAGTGAACTGCTATTAATGATGTATTATTTGATAAAAATGTTTTTCAGGGGTTAAAGCCTGAGCCTGAACTTTTTTCCGGGGGTTGGGGGTTGCGGGGGCGGACACATACACAGGGTTATTTGGCAAACAAAAAAAGAAAATGATTTTCCTTGAAACTAACTAGTAACGTTCTTGCCACAGGGCTCCAGACTGCGACCAGACTTCTGCAGGTGCAACTAATTTTTGTGAATCACTTATTGGCTTATTAGTCGTTCATTTCTACTTTTTCTCTAATAAAATAAAATAATATGAACCCAAATAAAATAATATGAACGCAGTCCAGCGGGGGCAGGGGGAGCAATCAAACTCGGGTTCGGACCAGGCAAGCGAACAAAGTGTGAAAGCACCCTAAATGTTTCTTGAGCACCAAATCAGTATATTAGAATTATTTCTGAATCATGTGACACTGAAGATAAATGGCTGCTGAAAATTCAGCTTTGCCATCAAAAGAGTAAATTGCATTTTTAAATATATTGAAATATATAGCAGTTATGAATTTTACAATATTACAGTTTTACTATATTTTGATCAAATAAATGCACCCTTGTTGAAGCTCTTACTGACCCCAAACGTTTGAACAGTAGTGTATAGGCCTATAAGAAAATGCTTATTTTTACATTCCTACCCACACTGAACTGAGACTACTTCAGTGACAATATATTTACCAGACAACCCTTGAACATGTAAAGAACGGCTTTACCTTTTAAAAACAAGATGTTACCCTGCATTCAGATAGCTTTTCATACCAATTACAAATTAAATCATACATAATTGCATGCTCAAGTTGTTTAATTATTAGTATACCACAAGCATGTCTGGTATGCATTCATAACTTAAAAAAAACAACAAAAAAATGGGATTCACTATAAATATCACTCACCTACAATGAAGGGTGCAGCACTAATACACTAATCAGAGCAAATGATAACGTAAACACTGTGTAAAAAAAGATTTCTTCTGCAGCATGAACAACTTTGTTTATATAACAGTGTGTTCACAAAAGAAACTATGCAAATGCAAATTTGCTAATTAATAACACTACTGAAATTTCAAGAAATGAATGGCAGTTACAATTCTAGTCAAAATCCACAGCCCTAGTGCATGGAGAACTATGATGTGCATTTTCTTTCTTTCTTTTTCACCTTTTTTTTTTGTTGTTGTTGTTCCTTGCATCAAAACGTTTCATGGAACTTCCATGCAATGTTTACATCAAGCCATACTGAAATCTACCTACAACAGATTTAACCAAGGCCCTTTTATCAAATCTGTTTTCTCAGCCCACGAGGAAAAAAAAAAGCACCTGCAGAAAATTCAAAAGAGAGAAGGGGCTGCTTTGCCAAGCTGTCAGCAAAGAACCATGGTGGCGGAAATGAAAGAGGCGATCAACGGAGCCCATGAAGCTGGATTGAGCAGTGCGTTAGCTGGGCTTTTTAATTGGCGCCGGGGTTGTTTGGAGTCAGTGGGCTCTCGGTGCCACTCTTCTCTCCCAGAGAAAACGTTTGCCGAGAGGTGGTTTCGGCACTTCACACGGCACCACCTTTTGGACTTCATTAAAAACTTGGCCTGGAGATTTCACACTTAGTCATGTGCCTCTCCCCGAGAGTCTGCGCCACAGGACCCGACAGCTTCGCTGTTTCGCAGTACACTAGGTGCAAATATTTTTACAAACTCAAAAACTGACAAAGAGAGCGAGAAGGAGGGAAGGAGAGTGAGAGGAAAACAGCACCATACAATGTAGGATGGAAGGGAAATAAAAAAAAATACAAGAGTAAACTCAATTTCAGCTCCGACAAGCGCTCTCTCGCTCTTCTGCCAGTCCCGTGCTAGGCGGTTTGCAGGAAATGAGAGAACTGGGAATGTAGCTTTTGCTCAGGCATTGTTTTGACAGCACTTAAATGCCAGGACATCTCCACTCAGGCTGGTTGCGTGTTGTGTTGCTGGAGCTGAAGGATCGCATTATGTTGTGTGCTGGGCCTTTTAACATGGTTGTACTTCAAGCATAGCTCCCATTTTGTAGATAATATCACTCATTAGACTGATTATAGTCACTGGCTTGGCAAAGATTGGTGAGACCCCTGTGAAATCAAGTTTAAGGACCCGAAGGTGACTGCTCTGAGCTTTGAATGCAAACTCATTATGCAGTGTCTAACAGTTTTTTGAACTAGTGTCAGCAAAAATGACACAATAATCTTTTAATGGCAGAAACCAGAGGCTGGCAGCCAGAGGCAGGGAACGAAAGCCCAGGGGGCAGATTCGGCTGGTAATGTCCACACTCAAGATTTGGACCTGCATATACACAGCCATTCAAACTAGTTCCCCTAACCTACTAAGTGTCCCAAAAGACACTCAGTCAGGCAAAACTTTTGACCGATTCGAAATGAATATCAATATAACATCCTTTATCCAGACAGCCAATATTAGTGGTAACAATTTTTAACTAGATTGAAAAGTTTGTAGACAAACTTTAAGTTGGCTTAAAAAAGCCTAGCTAGAACGTTTTAAAAAGTTTTAAAAGCTTGCAGTTTGAAGGTTTTCAGTAGTTCGAAAGTTAAAATAGTTTTAAAGATTAAAGTTTGAATGTTTTCAAGGCAATACAGTCTATCAGAAAAACATAGGTATAAAACATATTGCTAGTTTACCTGGGGTGGTTGCTAGGCTGTTTCTAGCATGTAGTTAGCAAAATTAACAAGTTACTAACATGTTGCAAGCATGATTCTAACATGTTGCAAGCATGATTCTAACATGATTAGCATTTTATTAGCATGGTGTTAGAATTTTGTTAGCATGATTAGCGAGTTACTAGAATGTTTCTAACATTATTAGCATGTTACTAGCATGTTGTTAGCAATGATTAACCAGTTACTAGCATGTTGTTAACATGATTAGCAAGTTACTTGTGTGTTGCTAGCATGATTAGCATGTTACTAGCATGTTGTTACCATGATTAGCATGTTACTAGCATGGTGTTAACATTTTGTTTGCATGATTAGCAAGTTACTAGCATGTTTCTAGCATGATTAGCAAGTTACTAGCATGTTGTTAGCATTATTAG
>NW_015555712.1:17931-24407 GCF_001515605.1 Sinocyclocheilus anshuiensis
TTAGCATGTTACTAGCATGGTGTTAACATTTTGTTAGCATGATTAGCAAGTTTACTAGCATGTTGCTAACATTATTCTAGCATGATTAGCATGTTACTAGCATGATGCTAGCAGGAAGGCAATCAAGAGAGCGCTAGAGCATTGGTATCGACAGTTGTACAACAATAATTTAAATCCAACATCCCGCCGTGCAAGAAACCATGCAATCTACCCGAGACATGATCAATAAGGGAAGCCGTCTTTTACTGCAAAATAGAGAAAAAACATTTTACATTTAAGCAAGCTTCTTAACCTTGTAGTCTATCTTATTCGTAAAACACACAAAAAGACCAATAAAAAAATGTGTCAAGCACCAAAAGCAGTGAATTAAAGTACGCAGTGTTAGCATGTTGTTCTAGTTCACTAGAACCTCTGTACAGAATTATCCATCTTATTTTCTAACAGTATACAAAATACCATTACAGTATTACAATAATTACACACAAATTAAATTATGTAAATACATTTTCAAAATAGTAACTTGATTGTAATTGAAGTACTTTAAATAAAAGAGACAAGCTACAGTTCCCCAACACTTATCTAGTTATTTGCAACTATATGAATTTTCTAAATTTGTCCTCTAATCAGTGAACCTACCGAAGGACATAAATAGCTTTGAAATTAATTATTTGGGAATGTAACGCTTCGTACACAAATGTCTTGAAGATAAATACAAGCTTACTAAATTAGCAACTGGCGATGGAGCAGCCTCCAAACATGATCAATGAGAAAGGACAAGAATCAGCAGCAAACAAATGGCCCATCACATACAGATGATCGTCCATCACCTTACTGCACCTAGAGGCTTGTTAAAACCGCACTACAGCAGCTGGTGAAGCGTCGGTAACTTGATTGGAAGGATTATGCAGCCTTAGGGTTGATGAAAATAACAGTTTTCTCGGAGGGCGATATCAGACCTGCGAAAATCCATTCGCTTCCAAAAGTGGCCTCAATCCCAATATCAATTAAAATCTTGTCGGGACATGCAGAGCCGTGTTGGGGAAAAGTAGTGTGAAACAACAAGCCCAATCACAAATACGGCGAAAAAAGCAATCTCGCCCTCCGCCTGTGGTAAACTTCTGCGCTGTTTAACACAATCATTGCAAAAACAAATCCCCACTCCTTTTTAGTGCTTTTGCTGGGAGATAAAAAACTGCTCTATCGTCGCATGGCGAGGACAGAATGGCTATTCAGAGGGCTAATCTTTTGTTTCCTTAGTATTCCATTTGGAGCTTCGTGTTTATCCACTGCTGGTTTGCTCTTAAATCTAAGTGTAGGGTCGGATAGGGTAATGAAACTGAATGGACCTAACTATTGGCAACATCCGATGGCGCAATAATGCCTAGCCTATTGACAGGACATGGGAATAATAATGTATTTGCATTAAAGGTATTATTTGTCAATGCGCCTGGCTTTGAGCAAATATCCACAGGGCTGCAGTCTAACTGCTACTGGAGCCTGGCCGCATTAATACGACTATTCATCCCGTGTCCAACTCAAGCCAAGAAACAGCATTAGGCCCGGGGCCCTGCGGCCTGCATTTGGACCGGCCTCGCTGGCATGTGTATGTGCTCGAGAGCGAGAAAGAGAGTGCACCTTTTCTCCTCCAATGAGCTCTGGATGAAGGAAAAAAGTTCTTTATATCAATTAGCCAGACAAGTGTGCAATGGACACCTGTCACCCCACGAGCCCTCCTCCCCAGCCTGCTCTGATCAAGGACCGTCTGCCGTCCTGTTCTGCATCCATTCTAAAAGAAAACATCTAGGCTGATCTCAGATCGGTGCACCTTTCCTCTTGGGTGAAAGTGCTGGTGGCCCGTAGCTGAGCCAGGGGGGCCGTCCCAGCTCTGCCTGAGAGGCCAAGCAACGGCTGCACAGCAGACACAAAATCTGGGGCACAGACCATCTGGCTGACAATGCAGTCTGAAGTGAAGAGGCTGTCGGACGTTTGTTGCCAGCATGGCTCGCAGAAGCAGGACATTAGATACCATAAAAACACACACACACACTCGGCTATACAAAGAAAATTTTCTTGTTGAGACAAGATTCAAACGAGGGATTTAATGCTCTGAATTCCACAGCTGAGGGCAAAATTCTCCTCTAGTTCTTTTTTTTAAATATATAAAAACTTCCTCTCTAATGACCTTACATGCAAGCAGCGATGCTAAAAAAGGTAAGTTAATCACCACCCCACCTCATGGCCCCAAAAAGGGAAAAAAAATTCAACCTTCACGCTCAACAAGGCAGCGATAATTCAATATTTTCTCCGTGATAGTTCTTTGAGTTCATCCCCAGCCATGCTAATTAAAAAAAATCTGAATTCCTCACATTTGAAACAACAATTAAACGGAATCTCCTTGTACTATGACACAGAGAAGTCATAGTTAGCCTGGAAAATAACACCAGCCAGACTGCAACAGACCATAACGTAACATCACAGTTACAACTCCAACTCAACTTTGCTCTATCAAAGGACAAATTCTGCGAAAAACATTCGCCCTCTCACACTATTAACAAATATGCAGCAGACTTGCAAATGTAAAGTGGCTCGGCATGAGAGAGCAAAAGCAAACAGCTCTTACCTTGGGTTGAGCGCGTCTTGGAAAGGCAACTTTAGGATCAATCTAAATGAGACAAGAAGGAGAGAAAGAAATATGAGAAAACTGAGCTTGTGATACTGTTATGTGAAGAGGAAAATTAGAAAATATTAGAAAAAGCCGGCAATGTGCTGCGACTACTCGATAACCTTCATGGAAATTATAGCATTAATCATGATGCAATGCTCCATGTCTCATGTGTAATCTCTCCTAGTTATTACACGCTGGTTGCATGAGGCCTGTGTATGACAAAATCGAATAAAACCTTACACAGGTTAGAGCATAATTATTCGATTACAACATAAATAAACAGGTGGCATTATATAACACACCGGAGATAATTCAAAGACTCGCTGAAGAAGTGCTCGCCGCCTCGGGGGAGGTCAGGACGAAATGGCGGGAGGTGTTTTAGTGAGCGCTGTAGATTTGCGGAGAATCAAGACAGGGCATTAGATCAATACATCCACAACCTCCTTCCCCCGAGGGATTAGAATTATTATGGGTGACTCTCCTTCGCTGTACCACACTGCACGAGGGGTTACTGCTCGGCCTATAATGCATTTTGGCATGTGATTGGGCATAACTAGGTTTATTGGTTAGAAAAGCTGTTATTTGATTTTATTATATTACAAACGAAACGTAGTTTTGCACACATCGTGATTAAGAGCATTTGTAATTTACATAAACCGCTGGTGTTCTGAACCAGCGTAACGATTCATCCTGGATATTAATAATAACAAATTTCCCTGGAGGATAAATTAACAACATAAATACGTCAATTGCAATCAAAAAGGTTTTTTCTCTTATTGATCTCTGCATCATACATTTTTAATACCGCAAAATATGTATGATTCTAATGCTAGAAGGGAAAAAAATAATTTTAAGAGATTGTGTCATTAATGATAAACAGGTATTATTGATTTCCACTAGCTGGCTTGTTAGACTTCGTATTAGTGAACCACTTATTTATTTTAAACACTCAAATAAAGATTTTACATAGAGAAAATAAGTGAGTTTCTGGCCGACTTGCTGTTGAGAAAGATGTTTGCTTTGGTCATTTAAACATTCATAGACTAAAACAACAGTCCCTCTTTTTAGCACACAGGCCAAAAGCTTGGGCAGCCAGAGCACTAGAAGGATAGGACGGTAGATAATCATGCATGCGAGAACAAAAACAGTTCAAAGACTTGCCTCTACACTCTCATTAAATGGAAAAATAACTTAAGGGAAAAAGATCCATTAGTGCTATATTGCTCTTGAATATACTGCATGTCTGAATGCTTTGTCACTTCTTATAAATGGTAAGAAAAAGAAAAGCAGAATTGTGAGATGTGGCAGCGTGCAAAAGGGGGAAAAAACGTAATAAACATGTTTTGGTGGAATACGAAGGAGGGGGTCTCCTGGTAAATTAATTTGACCTGAACAGAATTGCAATATGTACACAAAAAAAAAAAAAAACTTTCTGGTGGGAAATTATACTGGTGTGTTATACTTTAATTCATCCAGAAAAGTGTTTAATCTAAAACAGATTGCTTTTAGTCTTTTAGGCAACAGTCTTTCAGTTGTCAATACACAATGCAATTCTCACCCTAGGCTTTCAGATTTGCAGATTACACAGCTTTTAATCAAATGTGAAACAAGTGTGTCAAGAATATCTCTGTACATGTTTTCTTTGGTCCATTTGCACTCTTCAAATGTGACAAAAAGATTGGACAGGAAATTGCAAAAAAGTGGAAAATAGAAAATGCAATAAAAACGTAGCTGTCTGGATTGAAAGATGACACTGCAGGTACTTCTAAACTCCTAAATAAAGCAGGTACCTCATTTATTTCTAAATGAGCCAACTCATTAGTACTCAAATATTGCCAATCTGTAACATAACATCCATATAAAATGCAAATGTACAAAAGCTTATAAATATATGAATATCTATATGGGGTTTACATTTTTTGGATATTATTTAAAATTATTGCAAGTTGTAAATACATATGCAAAAATATATATAAATCTGCAAACAGCAAAAAAAATAAAAATAAGGAATAAGCCTAGGAAATAAAGGCCAAAGGAAACAGGTGGTGATGAAGTAAAGATCAAGCCTTGATCTTTTTAAAGCAGTAATATTTAATAATAGTAATATTTCTTCTATTATAGACATCAAAAGCAAGAGCTTTCAACTGCACTGGCAATTTAAATTTGTTCTTAAACCTCTACCCGGTGCAACTTCCTCACGGCTCCTGGTCTCCAGTTGGAGCTGAAACCCCAGAGTCATGACACAGTCACCCCAACCCTGACGATGACATCACTACCCAGAGCTCAGTAATCCCTGCTTTAGCACCAGCCGCAGTGTCCACATGATCTCAATCGCTCTCAATCCTGGATACATCACTGCTAACGCTAGCTTTCTTTTTTTTCCCCCTCAGCCATTCAAGAGCATTTGAAACGTCAAACCTTGACCCACTTTTTACTAAGAATACTAGAATTACACATGCGTGCCATGATTATGTAATCTAAACGGCCCACTTTTGATGTCCGAATTACAAGTTTTTCGACTAGTGCAACACTGACATGTACAATGTTATATTATTTTATTAATCAGACAGAAACATTCTCCCTCCTAAAGGCATTTCGGCTTACATCAGTCAATGCCAAACTGGCAGAGAGAGACATAATGAATAGCACACCTGTATTTCTAACAGATTTAGGGCACGGAACCAAGAGAGGTGGCGAATATTCACCTGCTGTGCTAAATTATGATTCAGAATTAATATTTGCCCAATTGCTGGATTTAAGTAAACAACCATCAGTAATCTTTATTACCCAGTAATGGGTAATAAACAGTTTAACAGGTTAATCTGCTGTTGACCAAATTAGCCACCTGATCTAATCTAATCAGTGCAACTTGTCAGCGAACCTTAGTTTGGTGTTTTACATCTTTACACACACACACATTATTATGATAAAATGATAATGTTAAATAAAATGTTTTCAATATTAAAATACATCCTCCCTTATTTGTATATATTTTTAGAAATTATTTCAATTTATCTTGCAACTTTAATTTCTATTTGAAACAGAAAAATAATTCTAACCCCATCTTATCACAGAATTACAAATTTTTTGCCAAAAAAATGCCAATAGAATGCCAGTACACAGTGTTCTGGGAGAGGAATATTAGCCACAAAATTCCTGAGGGAAGCTATGAACCTCTGTGAACACCTTTAAATAAGTCTGTCTCTTGATATGAACTTGCAGCAACATGGCATCTATTAAAATAAGTCAGTGAAGGCGGTATTTGTCCACACCCTAGCTATCCCAAATAAAAGGCTCTTTCACTCTGGACTCCTACAGGTAACTAGCAACTGCATCTACAAACAGGAAAGATGGTGACTTTATACATAAAAAAGAAAATAGAATCCACATTAACTTTACTGGTACAGCGTCTGCTTATCCTGGGGTTCACTGTCACACAAAAATCTAAATGTATTTCTGCCTGGATTTAAATTAGGTTGAATAAGGCAAACCTATTTCTTGCTGACAGAAATATACGTATGACTCAGTTTGCATATTTACATGGCCAATGTAAAATAATATAAATAATATAATATAAATACACAATATTTTCCAGATATTACTCCTAATCCTAAATAAAAATGCTTTGGAAGAATCCATACTATATAAAAGGTTATAATATGAATACTATAATATAAATACAATGTTATTCAATTCAAATAAAATACAATATAAATAAAAATGTTTTAATATAAATGCTATAATATATATATATATATATTAGGGGTGCAACGGTTCAACTTACTCACGGTTCGGTTTGTATCACGGTTTT
>NW_015555712.1:24438-35906 GCF_001515605.1 Sinocyclocheilus anshuiensis
TATATATATAAAATAATCCTATACTCTACAGGTAAAAACACACTTCAAAATCTTTTTAAAAATTTGAATCTTTATTTAAAAATGTACAAGAAAATCTTAGTACATACTCTAAACTTTTAGTTTACATATTACAAGCACCTTTTAAATGTCGAAGCAACAGCAAACTCCAGGCATGAATAAAACAACTGAAAAATACATAAGAAAAATTTAAATAAATAATTAATGGCACATTAGGAAATAAATTTAATGCATGATACTTAAATGTATAATAATGGAAAACTGTGCACCAGTACACACACTAACCTGCACCACAAATAACATAGTATCAACATAAGTCTAAATATACTATGAAAATACAAAAATAAACAAATGTGATCAAATTAGTTTACCATGTAAATCATGCACGTAAAACATTTCTAGTCAGCAAGGTTTACAATGAACTTATGCATGCATCCAAAATACATTCTTGCCCTGAGCAACATCCGGAGTCAACATTCTGTCTGGAAAATTCAATCAGGAACAAGAGTGCAAAACACTACATACACTGCAAGTCTTACATCACAAGAGGCCCTGAACACAGCTGGAGTCACGATTGAACAACGCCGCAGGTAATTAGTTCCTTCTTGCCCCCATACCTCAATGAGATTTAACCCTTTGTTCCCCAGTTCCGGTTTGGCAAGCAAGGGGTTAAAACCTGTTGAGGCATGTGAGGAAGATAGGACTAATTATCCAGCTACTTATTTATGTCAAGTGCCCCGCTGTTGTGTGTGTGGTACAATGACAAATGCCGCAGAAAGCCTCGACACGGGAAGGGATATGATAGGGAGACTACGTGTCTTTTCACCACTGAATGTCACAGATACAAGCATGTTTAAACAGCACTTCACAAAACAAACGCAAATAGAAGGGAACGTACCGTCTTTGAGTCTAATTCGTGGTGAGGTTGAGCTAGGACCTTATCTACACTGGCCGCATCCACAAACGTAACGAAGCCAAATCCCCTGGAAAACAAAACAAACAAAAACACAGACATACATTAGGAGCTGACAGCGATGCGTTACACGTGTTTGACTGGTAAGCTTGAGCGTTTTTAAAACATGTTCACTGGAGAAAAACACACAAGGAAAAAAGTCAAGTGCTGTCAGTATTGGCTCTGGCTTACCCCGGGTCGTGTTGCGAATCGTTAGGGCTTCCAGATGTGGCTTGGCTCCCGTCTCCCTCCATGGCTAACCCAACTATGGCCAGTAACTAACACACACACTGTCAGAGCTAAGAGAATATTACTGAGCCGGGAATGCGAGCGTCACACGTGGGATCAGCTCTGCCTGGCTCCCTCCCCCTCCCGTCACCCACACGGGGCGGAGCGCAGAAGGGGCTCGTCACCTCACCCATTCCATTGACGTCATTAGCATGGCCCCGCCCACCCGGGGCTCAGCGCGTGAGGATCGGATCGGATCGGATCGAATCGTATCGCGTCACTTTTATTATTGTCACATCGCCGTAGAAACACACAAGCGTAGCGGATTCATATTATACACACGCAGAACTTAAAGAAGCGAATGTAAACAAAGCTACGGAAAGTCTGTCCGAGTGATGCACTGATTCATCTGAATATCACACCCAAGATCCAGAGTAGAATTAGCAGCGCAGTGATCTTTTTCTGCTAGATTTTTTTAATTGCAACCCAAGATAGAGAAATATTACATCGCAGATCATATTAATAAGCACTGATTAATTTTTAATACTTCTCCCCAAAGAGAATTCATAACTTACCTTCTGTTTGTTTTGAGTTGCTCAAACATGTCCAAAAAGCAAGTAGGGCGTAAATTAATTTGCACACAGGCTTGTGTGATTAAATCAATGGAGGATGTCATTTTTTCCCCCCTAAATCTTCAGGGTTTACAAATAGCTGTTTTTCTTATTATGAACTAATTATTATATTGAGAAATCACGTTTGTAAACATGCCATATCACGTGCTAATGATATAACATTACACATAATATAAAAAATGTTAAAATTGAAAACAAAACAAATGATTGGAGTGTTTTACAAGTTCAAAACTTCAATGTGTTACTAGCTGTTTCTTTGTAATTGTGTGAGAAATTTCCTAGCAATTTTCAAGTGAAAACGGTTTCTACACCAATTTTTCCAGTATGCAAATATGATATCTATAAGGTGCTAAAATCTAACAGCAATAAATTCCTACTCACTGACCAAAGAATACATGCCTTAAACATAAGCATATCATAAATCAATACTTGTAATCACATTCTCAAGCGTACGTGCAAATAGTATGTATGATTATTGTTTTCCACTGCTGTGTATACTCATATATTGACTGTACAGAATACACCTCCTTCAGCAACACCCATCTGTCACGTTGAGACGTTAAACTGGAAATATCTGAGCTATCACACACCGCCTGAGGGTCTTTGGACCCCTCGACTTCTGCAAAATGCAGTTTCACACATCAATTAATGGTCTTTAAAATGCACAAAAAGGTTAAGGGATCTTGTGCTTATTATCCATGGAGAGGGGGAAGAGCGAAAAGGAAATAGACAGAGAGAGGGGCTCAATTAAGGCTGCCTGCTCAGTGGATTTTCAGTCATGCTACAGTGATTGCTGTTTATTTCCTGCAGCTCTGTTTGAGAGGCTCCGCGGCCCAACGACACCTCATCATTCTTCTTTTTTGTTCTCTAGTCTATACCTATACCAATTCATATTTCCTCTTCTCGCCTCTCCTGCTAAAAATAGCTTCTGAACAACAGTCAGAACTCTTGAAGTAAAGAGCCCACATAAAGCCGGTGTCCAGAGGAGGGAGGCTGAGATGCTCTTGATTGGCAGGTGAACCCACTGTCTCACCTCACTGCCTAGCGGGCAGCTTGTTGGTAAACTGACACACGGGTACCTGTGGGGCACAACCCAGAAAACGAAACATCTCTCTCCCCTCTCAGTTTATACTCTCTCGGGCTTTGAGCACGACAAGACCACCGTTTTGAAAAAGAAAAAAATAAATGACGTGTCAAAGATACTATTGTTTTCAATGTAAAAGTTTTATTGACATTACTAATTCTAATAAGTATTAATAATAATTGAGCTCCCTTCTGCTCTTAGCCTGAAATGTCATTTCTGTTAAGTTCAAATATGCATCACCACTGCCGTTCCATTCCATCGTAATTCAATACGCAATTCAATTTCTGATAGGCTTTGGCATAACATTTTACAGGGTATTTAAGATAATCGAAATGACATCATTTCATAATAGGATTTGATAAGCATAATGGTGGGCAAAATAGTTTATTCAGCACAGTTGCCTTTCGTTTTGAAAGAAAGTACAAAATAACATTTCATCTGACCACCTGAAAGCATGTTGTGTTTCATGCCTTGTCTTTTCTCTGGCATTATGATGAGGCGCTATGCCAGATCAGAACTGGGCCGTCAAAGGGGGCTGTTTTTAGAATCATGGCTCATTGAGATTTGGCATAATTGAACAGGAAATTACTGTTCGGAGCAAGGTTTTAAATATCTACATGATGTCCCGAGTGTTTCATTGCATATAAGCCTTAAAGAGCATTTAGGGATATGTTTATTGTGAGGCCAAACGTTTACTGGTTCATTAAAGAACACTGCGGACCTCATTAGACCTTTTATTAGAGTATCATTTACTTGTTAGAACTGTATTACCAGTTGCAGAATTAGCTCAAAACATTTTTGACACCTTTAATTGTCTGATCGCACAAAAACAAATCTATTCATGTACATTTTGCCGCATAGATCAGCCATAAAATCATCTACATAATAAATACACTGCTGCCACGAGATGAGGCATCAGTTTCTTACGCTTATGAATTTTACCATTCACCATATGCATATTCATGTTGCTCGTGACATAAACAGAGACACGGCTGTCGGGTTTGATGAAATGAAATTGAAATGCAACTTTAAAAGAAACACACATCAAGAGGATATTTAAATATATACATTTGCATTCGCCGGTTTTGAAGGCAGGCTTTATTAATTCCGCAACCCTCACCATTATTAAGTTAAATCTAATGTCTCTGGAAATCCATTAAGTCTTCAAAAACAGCGGAGAAAGACGTCTGAACTGAAGACCCTTATTAAAGACTAGACTAAGTGCACAACACAGATCTGTCCAATTAGAGCCTGTGCATTTTGCAATTAGAGAGAAAAATGTAATGTGCCAAACATTGCCTAAAATGGCCAATTTGACAATGGAGTTAGAAAATATCTGCTCAGATCTTTAAATGGATAATTAGAGAGATAATATTTCATGTTTAAGAAACAGTTTTAATGGAGGTTGAAATTATAAAGAATGGAGTCTCATCACGTTGTCACTTTTCAAAGCAGCGTTCTGGTTCTTAGAAATTATTATAAAAGTTCTTTAGTTTGATACGTTTTCGAAACCCAGAATGATCACTATTCAAATCTGAAGAACTATGCAAAATGTCTTGCAATCATGGCACTACAAATCCTTGTTTTGTCATCCTGAAGAGTACAAATATACCCACTATAAATAACCTTACCTAAAAAATAACCTAAAGAGACAACCCAATTTATGGTTGTTAATTTCTAATTGGCTGGTCCACTACTCTTTCTTTCTGTTTTAATTGGTAAATGAGTTAATTACTGCATTGGTTGATTTTAAATTTGATTTTTAAAAATTTCGGAGAATTCCGACTACCTCATTGGTTGAGTTTAAATTTGAACTTTGCATTTTAAAGCATTTCTTCTTTTGTTAAGCATTTATAACTAAAACCGTTCTGAAATCAACAAGTGATACTAGTTTCTTAAATCCCACATTTAACTCAAAAAGCCTAAAATGATTAAAATCACTAAGACTAACTGGGAAAAGGATGAATTAAACCGCCATTTTGTCCTTTGAAGCAAATCAAATCTGGCTCAAAAGACCCAAGAATCAATGGAATCAATGCAGATATTTTCAGTCGTGTTACTGACATGGTCAGTATGTGAATTCCAAATAAATTCATAGTCCTGTCACATCATCACTAAATGAGCATTGATCACTTCCTCAATCACGTTATCTGATGTGCATTATCCTGTCACATGAATTGCTGTTTCTGATCACATCCAAACATCCATTTCTGTTTTATTTCCCTGCACAGATTGTTCCATAGACAACATATGGCTGTTGCTTTATTTACAGAAATGTCGGTTCGACGAATCTGTCACATTTTCACGAGCCCAATATAGCATTTGTGCTATTGTGCCCCTGTCGGTATTATGAGATGCCCACAGCGACACTAACAGCATAATTTAGGCCATGTGCGATTCACTATATTCAAATTCAAATCTGGATCTTTCCTCCTTTATCCACACCTGTACACATCAAGGAATGTAACAAAAAAGGCCACTCAGAAAAGATGTTAGCGCTCATTCTAATGATCTGCCATCAAAGTTATTGGCACACGCTTCAAAGCAGACGCTCAATTCATCAGCCGCTCGAGAAGCTAAGCGCAAACAGAGGCTGTGCTGTACGCGCGAGTTCACATCAGTGCCAAGCAGATGGTGTCAGTGTAAGGAGAGCTGCTGAGGGCCCTTTACACGCTTTTATGTGAACCTTCAGTTACTTAACTCGATGTCTCCAAGTGTCTGTCCTTTTGTCGCACGTCACTGTTCCTCGCAGATTCTGTTGAGGATGCCAGAGACCAAATGTCACAATTCGCTTTGCGTCACATGGTTGAAGCTAGTTTAACAGTCATGCGGCAAGCATAAACTAAAAACCATTATTAGGATGCTTTTTCTCAGCATTATTTTCAAATAAAGATGAATTGTATTAACATAATGTGGCAGGGGATTTTGATTTTGTTGCTCTGCATTCAAGACAAATTTGGGGATTTGGATATGCACTTTTTCTATTTTTGATCAACAAACTGTGGCCCCAAAAATATCGAAATGAAATGCAATAAGTAACAAACTAACTGACATCTGCAAAATGGTCATACTTTATTTTAAAGGGTTAGTTCACTCCAAAATGAAAATTCTGTCATTAATTACTCACCCTCATGTCGTTCCAAATCCGTAAGACCATCGTTCATCTTCAGAACACAAATTAAGATATTTTTGATGATTTTGGAGAGCTCTCTGACCCTCCCATAGACAGCAATGTAATTACCATGATCAAGGTCCAGAAACGTAGTAAGGACATAGGTAAAACAGTCCATGTGACATCAGTGGCTCAACTTCAATTTGCGAAGCTTCGAGAATACTTTTTGTGCACAAAGAAAACAAAAAAAAGGCTTTATTCAACAATTCTTCTCCCCCGAGTTACCATCTTCCGCCATTTTAGAGAGTATCACAACACATACGCACGCTTTCCCCTAAGCGTAAACAACGCTGATTACGCCGATTACGTTCATGCGCGCGTTTTCCCCCCGAACGTAAACAACGCTGATTACGTCGAATACGTTCTTGGATACTCTCCAAAATGGCGGAAGATGTAACTCGGAATTCCCGCTATTGACTATGACTTTTGCTTCAATAAACTCCTAACTGTCTGCTTATTCATGGTTAGTAAGGTATTTGTTAAGTTTAGTTATGGGGTAGGATTAAGGGATCTAAAATATGCAGAATAAGGCATTAATATGTACTTTATAAGTACTAATAAACGGCAAATATGCTAGTAGCATGCATGCTAGTTAAGAGTGGCAATTGGTCCTTAAAATAAAGTGTTACCTAAAAAAATACATGCTTTTCAAGAACTAACTGCATTTTTTGAGCATGTGAAAAACCATTAATTTAAATAACTTATATATAACCTTTCTGTGCAATTTTTTGCCTGAAAAGTGTTTTATTCCAAATAAATTATGCTTGGATTGATATTTTTCTATATAAAGCAATGACCTTCATGTTTTTAAGGTGATTTTAATACTTTTAGAGCCACTGTATCTGTTCAAAAGGTCTTTAAAAAGCACAGATATCAATGCTCAGTGTGTTTTAAAATCAATTTGTTCCTTAGACTGTATTAATGAAAGGATAAATCAGCCTTAAGCCTTGATGGTCAGGTATCAGATTACTTTGAAACGCTTCAGAATCGCCCTTGCGGAGAAAGTCTCGATTATTCCGTCTCGGAAGGCTGGGATCTCGGTTACGGTTTTAGACAGAAGACAGAAACAGAAACATTCGGCCTCATAATGGACGGTAATAAAGAAAAGTGTCCTTGGTGGCCGCAGAATGGACTTCAGCCTCTGCCCGTTCATTACTGAAAATGAGAAGGGAGGTGCGATACGAAAATTTAAGTGTAATTTAGCCGTGCCCGAGCAGAACAATCGAATAAGAAATGTGTTGATGTTAAACGGCCCCTCAGGAGACAATAACATTCATTTAATTCCAGCACTTCCGTACTGTGTAACATTGGCATGACAGAAGATGTCTGAATATCCATCGTGTTCGCACACAGTTTTCAAAGCTTTAAGGGCCTCGGCTGTCTGGCGGCAGAAAGCGAGACAAGGGTGACCTCGGATAATTACCACTGTCCAGTGATGAGCTAAAAAGCACAGCCTTTCAAGACGTCTGAATAAAGGTTGTGTGTGCTTGAGTGCCTTCATTAGATTCATCTCGGCTTGTGCGAGCGCACGCATTACCACTAGTTGACGGAGATCAGACAGACAAAAAGCTCATTTAAGTGCCCTGTAATGGAGATGGTCCTGACACTCCAGAAATTGATGATCTCATTGAGCGAAAAGAAAAAACAGGGATTCAGGATTAGCAGAATTATCAAGCTCCAGCTCCATCTAGTGGTCATGTTATCACATCACATCAGCACCTGACACGAGAGTTCTTATATTAGGAAAAAATCTGTCATATTCTTTGAAAAGGAATGAAAAATACTCACAGAATTATATACAGAATGAATACTGATAAATGAGGTTTTCTATTCCACGGATGGCACGCCATCAGAGGGATGAGTCAGACATTTGTATATCCGTTATGAAGTGAAACAGCACCACTATTGGAAGACGCTCAGTGCTCCTTGATCTCTTATTACCATATGAAACCACACATTACATAGTGAGAACATATTAGAATTGTACAGTAAATGAAAACAGTACTGATATAAAATCTATTTTTACATTACAAACATCTGTAACACTTTACAATGAGGTTTTTGTTAACATTAGTTAACATGAACTAACAATGAATAAAACTTCTAAAGCATTTATTAATCTTAGTTCATGTTAATATCAGCATTTATTAATACATTTTAAAGATCAAAAGTTGTTTCTGTTAACACTACAGTAGTTAATGCGCTGTGAACTAACATGGACATTTTTTATTAACTATATAAAATGTATTGTTCGTTATTAGTTCATGTAAATTAATGCATCAACTAACATTTACAAATGAGACCTTAATGTGAAGTGTTACTCAAATATCATAACATACCTTAAACCAGTGATTCCCAACCACGCTACATTGAAAGATTTCAGTTTTGTTTAGCTTAACCTGTAAAACAGAAATCATGAGTTGTTACAGTTGTCAATCAGTTTAACTCATTGTGATCTTTTAGCCCTTTTCAGAAAGCAAACAAAATGTGTGCTAGTTTTATAAATTAGTGTGAACACCATTTGTAACTGAATATACAGTATATGCTACTAATATATATGTGACCCTGGACCACAAAACCAGTCATAAGGGAGATTTATACATCATCTGAATAAATAAGCTTTCCATTGATGTATGGTTTGTTAGTATAGGACAATATTTGGCATACAATGTTTTTTTTGGCTATTGCTAAAAATATACCCAAGCGACTTAAGACACATAACTCCAGGGTCACATATTTGTAGCATATATATATATATATATATATATATTAATAATGCTGAATGATGATATTCAGTTTTATTTTAGTTAAAAGAAACATTTCTGATCTGGAGTTAGCGACAGGGTATTTAAGCCTTATTGAGGGGCTGTAGGACAAAAAAATAAGTTAGGAAACACTTCCTTAAACAACATTTTGTGGCATGTAACATAAGATAAACTTTTGTTGATATCAGCCTGCACAAAAATCCCAGTAGCTGTGTTTTAGAACTTAGGGCAGCTAGTTTCTAGCTGGTCTAAGTTAGCTATCAACTGGTTGGCCAGCTATCATGTTCTAAAAATATGTTTGTTGCTGGTCCAAAATTGGTCTACCAGGTTGGTCTGCCTACTGACAAGCTCTGTCTAGTTAATGACCAACTTGGACTAGCAGATGACCAGGTTTGAAGAGATAAAAATAAAAGTTGTACTAGGTAATGACCAGCTTGGACTAGATAGGCAGAAAATATAAAGATACCATCTTAAACTAGATTTGTCTATCAGTTGATGATTTCCCAAAATGCACTCTAATGTATATTCATTTGTATTATTATAATTATTGTCTTGGGGAAATTGTGTTTCAGTATGGTGGTTTATATTGGAATAAAAAAAAAAATGACTATGATAGTTTGTATCTTGACTTGAGGTGTATGGTAACACCAGTATGTTTTACTAATTGACTGTTACGTCAATCATAACATGATTTATTCAGCCAATGTATATTGTGATGAATAATCCTAATGTTTTGGGCTTTTGAATGGCAACACCTTGCAATCACAGCTATAAAAAAAACACATTCCAGTCTGACAGAAATGTACAGAAAGAGAAAACTGTAGCAAGCTTTCTATTGTCAGCCCATTAGTTTTACTGACAAATACACCATAGTTGCCATTTTAGCACCTTATTGCCAGATCCACTACCTTGTTTCTCATCAGATAATTTATTGTGGCATAATCTGCAAATTTTATGATGTGTTTCAATGACAGAGCAGCCATCAGTGAGTAATAAATACACTCTGGGGCTTCTCGAGTTTAAACCCCAAACAAGCCAGTTGGCTGATTACAAGGCATATCTTTCCATTTTTACTCACTTGCAGGGAGAGTTATGATTTAGAAAATTCAAATTGAATAGAATTACAGCACTGGATGAATAAATATATTGTCATTATGGAGTCTAGACATATTTGCTTGACTTGCTGGTCTGCAACAGCATGAAAAACCAGAGACGTGGTGTCACCTACATACCGGACAATATTAAAATGAATGTGATGCTGATGATGGACAATTTCATGTCACTTCATAACCAAAGATTCAAACTCATATCAGCCAATAAATTCAATCAACAGCAATTAAGAAACAAGGAACTGAAAGACCAGAAAGATATTTCATTTGAAAGCCCTCTGAAATCATCAGGGATTTGCCAGGAGCGTTTTGTACACGATAAGAATGAAAATATCAAATTATTCTGGACAAAAGCTCAGGTACAAGTGTCACTTACTACCTCTCTCTGCTGTAGCAGAGTTCAAAGGTCACCCACAATATGCTCATTTCTCTGGTTTAAAAAAAAAGGCACAACCGCTTCAAACTAAAGACCTTCTCACGAGTTAACTAGATGACTCCACTTTAGCTTCCTAGCAAACAAGTCATTCGCCAAGAAAGGCTGCAGAATTAGGATGGATAAAAGCAGTCTCTCATTTAGAAGTGTTTACACTGGCACGTCTCAGAGAATATCCTTGCTCTTGGAAATGTCATTGTTGGGATTACAGAGCTCAAAAGCATGAACTCAGCCTTGGAGAGTGGAAACGTGATTATAAAATGGTCTTTAACTCCCTCTAGAGGTTATGAACTATAACTACTATAAAGTAGAAATGAGCATTTATGTTTTTGTAAAGAAGCCCCTTATGTCCATCAAAGCTGCATTTATTTGAACAAAATAATACTTGAAACATTACAATGTAAAAACTTTTTTTTTCTATTTTAATATATTTTAAAATGTTCATTCCAGTGATAGCAAAGTTAAGTGTTCAGGATCACATGACCCTCCAGAAATCATTGTTAATTTGGTGCTCAAGAAACATTAAACAATGGTCAGTTGTCTTATTTAATTTATGAGTCTTTTATGAACAGAAAGTTCAAAAGAACAGCAGGACATTTTATAGCAATGTAAAAGTCTTCCCTGTCACTTCATAGTTTTAACGTATTCTTGTTGAACAAAAATATGAATAAAATAAAAAACTGATTTTGAAACAATATTTTATACTGTCCCTGAAGGACAAATGTTGCTTAGATTAATTTTTTTAATTAGACATTCAAAAAGTCTTTACCTTTAGAGAACACTTCAAACGCTTGATTGGAACAGTATATTACAAGTCACAATGATTTAAAAACTAAAATACGACACGAAATGTTTTTAATAACTTTATTCTCTTTTTTCAATAGATCTGTACAACCAAAGAATCAAACCTTGTAACGAGTCTGGCAAAAACTGACCTGTACATGTTTATGCAGGACTTCTTACACTCATTTAAATAATCAAATGATTACTTATCTAGCCAAGCAAACATTTCAAACCATTCCTACCAACAGAGAACAAATGAGCAGATTTCGCAAGGTGGGGGTGAAAAAAAAAA
>NW_015555712.1:36144-40655 GCF_001515605.1 Sinocyclocheilus anshuiensis
GAGAGGGACCAGCAACAAAAAAAAAAAAAAAAAAAAGATACCAAGTAGCATCATGTTATTCATGCTACTCATTATCAAAGACATGAAGGTGAGGTATATTAGCATCCACGCGAATATAGGTATATAATGAAGGCATATTAGCATCCACACCAATGCACTAAAAAGACAGTTCTGTCAACCTGCCAGTTTAAATGCTTAAACTCTTAAAAGCCAAACGAATTCTGATTGGCTGTCAACATTTTCATTTATCAGCTAGAACAAATCATTTATCATATGATTCCAGTGATATTGTTTCTCTGTGCCATTATTGTTCTAGTTGTGGCGTGGACTCTGCTATTCTTTTACATTTAGAATGATTTTAAAAACATCTGTATACTTTTTATCGTTATAGTTATCCTTGGTGTGAAATTAAACATTTCTTAAAATAAAATGCTTGAGAAAAATAAATTATGAACACAGAATACTGAAAACAAAAAAATAATAAAATAAATGATACTTAATTAATGTTTTCCTCCCTTCTCACTAATAATTTATTAAACAAATCAAATCAAATAATTTTACCTCCTCTCCCACCATGTTCCACATGTGTACTAAGGGAAGTCCTGTATTATTGTCGTAGTTGGTGACCTATATGACAAAATTGCCCGTTAAATTATCTGTTGGCTGTAAACATCAACATAAATGTCATCCATTAATGAATGATTTAAAGACTCACTTGTGCCAGCAATGGAACCCCTCTCGTCATCTCTTCCAGTGCAGAATTGGCCTCCGCTGAGAACCGATCCTCTCCTAATGAAGACGTCAACAACAGTGAGATCCAGCTGGAGTGAGGTGATGGAACATTCAACTTAAATTTTAAAATAAATGCAAACCTGGAAGTGGGGCAATGTTGTCCAATAACACTTCTGTTCCTTGGAACGGTAATGTCACGAAGTCCGACCTGAAAATCAAAAATCAGTGAGTCCACAGCATAAGACTATGATAAGAACAACAAATGCAAAAATTATTTCTATATATATTTTAAAACATTTTTATCATGGGTGACATTTGCTTTTTTTTTTTTTTTAATATAAAGAACTTTACAGAACAGTACAGAAACTTTTACTAATGAATAAAAAAAGGCAGGAATAACCTGATCTGTCGAAGGGTGTCAATCTTGACTCTGTCATAGCCACCATAATCAACATATCGGATTTCTACTTCGGTTGAATCTTTGTAGAAGGAGATGACCTGCGCTCGCCACCAGGCTCCATCTACAGCTGGGGCCGCACAAATCACTCCAACTGAAAAAGAGATGAGACCGAGAAAATTCGTTATTTTCTGCAGAAAGAGGAATGTAAAAAAGAGAAAAGGGGGCCCATCTTACCTTCAACAGGCGATGGCAAGGGGGGCGTCCCGGGCTGTGAATAGCACAGGAACATCTGCTGGTCCAGACTGCGCAGGGCGTGATACGTAGGGTGAGTGTGCTGTTGGACAAACAGGTGACCGGCTGATACAATGTTCACAATGATCACCTCGACCGTCACTCCATTGGGCAACAAAAGCTGTAACAGACAGATCCAATGAAGAACTATGTTAAAATGCCAAAAGTCTTGGACTCTGCAGTTTAAATCATTTAGGACAGAACTACATGTTTAGGTTAATGTTTGACAAAAATAAAAAGATCCCTGAGAGAAAGTCAGAATCCTGCTTTAGGGTAGGGACACACCAAACCGTTGCCAAAGAACTAGTACTTAAGAAAGCCAACTGTGGAGCCTCACGTCACCTGCGTCGTGGCAAAAATGTTGCACTAGAGCACACCGGACAGACTACAGCCGACAGCCAACTAGCATGTATGCTTGCCCTTGCATGAGAGAACATAACTCTTCCATACCAGCAGGTGGCAGTAATCTGCATTCGGCATTCAAACAGGAAAACCGGAAGAGCTAGAACTGTGGATATACAAACAAAGCAATGTAGCTTTCAATCATGTCTGCTAAACTGTGAATAAATAAAGAAACTAATAGAATGACAGATGTGTGCATTCCCTCTTTAATCCGTCATTGGTTGCTTTCGTCAGTTACGTTTTTTTCTTGTGTGCTCATTCACTAAGCTGAATAGCGAGGTGGAGTTCTCTCTCATAAATGAGCTCCGCCACCGATTCGACATAAGGAATTGACCGCAAAAAAAAGCCGACTAGAGCCAACCATTTGGAACCAAAAAAAAAGGCAGACCGACACTCAAAAACCACCTGACATTGCCCAACCGCCGGCTTGGTGTGTCCCGGCTTTAGATGGTAGCTGCCTATGTAGTCTGCAGGAGGTAGGGGACAATCTTACCCAGGAAGTCATGGGCAGAGAGGGCAGCGTTAGCGGTGGGGGAGGTGGGGCGTACAAGTTGGTCAGGTCCAAGTCTTTGAACTTCTTCCCAATCAAGGCCAGCGCCTTATCTACCTGCTGCTGGGTTCCTAAGAAACAAACAAAACCACAAAAACAATCAATTCAAGAAGGCCATGGATGAACCAAGATTGTGGCCTTTCATAGAGACTCACTTACCCTCTATATGGCAGATCTGAAACTCTTGAGTGTAAGGCAGGGTTGAAATGTAGATCTTAGCACCAGAGCTCTGCTTCAGGAAGCTTACGTATCTCCCTTGTTTGCCAATTAGCCGTCCCACTAGATGCTACAAAATCAGAGGAGAACCACAGATATCAAAGCAAGTTTTAATAGATTCATACAAAAGGTAAGAAAGCTAGCACACTGACAAAAGCTGCTGTGCTTTGACATTCAGATAAAGAGCTGTTAACAAACATCTGCCTGAGTTTTCCTTAAAAACTGCTAAAATACTTTAAGAAAAACTTTTGATTGATGGCTGAAGTACTAAATGTGAAGCAGAATTAAGCATTTAAGGGAATCGTACCTTTGGCACCTCAATCTCCCACACAATAAGCTCAGAACTCTGTGATTGACAGGTCTGGCTGCCACTCGGCTGGCTGTCTCCCGTCCCCAAGGTCGAACAGCTGTCCACTGAATCCATGCTATTCACATCTGAACCTGTTGAGGGGGAAAAAAAAGAAGAAAAAAAGTCAAATGTGTCAATTTATAAACAAACTATCATTTCATTGACTTCAACAAATGTTTGTAAAATTTAATAAAAACCAATTCAATTATCTATTTAACAATAATTTGCCTTAAGATGAATATAAACGTAATAAAATAATTTGTTATAGGCCTACATAAAATACACATACATAAAAAGGTAAAATATAATAATTCATCTAAATAAAAAATGCCTGGCAACTGAACAAACAAATATTACCAGCAACTAATCTCGAGATATTGTGCATATGGTAAAAAATATTGTATACATTGCATAAATACATATATATAAATATACACATACACATACATATATATACACATATATATATATATATATATATAAATATACACATACATATAAATATACACATACATATAAATATACACATACACATACATACATATACATACATATACATACATATACATATATACATACATACACATACATACATACATACACACACACATATACACACACATATACACACACACACACACACACACAACACAAACATACACATAAAAAAGATCAAATAAACTAAAATGTATGAAAAAAGTATGTTAGGATAATAACAAAAAAAAAATCAATAATCACCTGCAACTAATCCCAAAATGTTCTGGACATCATAAAAACTATAGTCAGCGTAGTTGGGAAAAAAGGGCATCCATTCCACACACGCTACAGACAACATCACTGCAACTTATATCGATGACTTTCAGGGGGTCTAAACAGGCCATTCTTTAACAGACATTCAAACACAAATGCCTGCTTAGCCAGGTCATCACTGTTTGCTAAGCAACCATGGGGTAACAATAACAAACACCTAATACAGCTGAGAAGGACCATTGACAAACAAAACAACCAGCCTCTTCCCTCAGGACAAGAAGCACTGCCACCTTTGTTCTTGACTCATACCATTAAAGCAGTATGCTTATGACAAAGTGCTCTTCTGTTTATGGACACTTGTGTCGATACATCTGGCCAAATGTCAAGAAGAGTACTGACGCTTGTTGGATTTAAACAAAAAACAAAGCTAATTGAAACTGCAAGCATGATAGTAAACAATCACAGACCTTTGCACCTTCATTTTGGATGAAAACTTTTGCCGAAATTTCCTTTACGCTAGATTTGCACCAGCAAACATTTGGCACAATGCAACGCGTGAATTATGTAGCGAAAAAGCAAACCTAGAGTGTTTTGTATCAACAATGCACAATGAGCATACCGCAAACCACACTTTTAAGTGGACCGCAATCAAACAACCTACCGAGATTGAGTTAATGTTTTCAAGTGTTCAAAACTGCAAGATGCTCTGAGACCAATGAAATGAACTGAATTCACACTGTTCACAGTTCACACTTACAGTGGGTACGGAAAGTATTCAGACCCCCTTAAATTTTTCACTCTTTGTTATATTGCAGCCATTT
>NW_015555712.1:40682-68877 GCF_001515605.1 Sinocyclocheilus anshuiensis
GATTTTAGCAAATGGCTGCAATATAACAAAGAGTGAAAAATTGAAGGGGGTCTGAATACTTTCCGTACCCACTGTAAATGAGAATTCTTTCATCCTTTACTCTCCTTCATATCACTCCAAATCTGTTTTGATTGTATTTCTCCTACAACACACAATATTTTGAAGAATGTTGCAACAGTTCTGGGGCCTCATTTATAACCGTTGCGTATGCACAAAACCTGCCCTGAAAGAGGCATACAGCACTTCCTATGCAAAAGGTGGGATTTATAAAAAAACAAACTTGACTGGAAAATTTGCACACCTGCACACAAACTCTGACACATGCATACGGACTTTTTTTCCTGGAGAGAGAAAAGTAATGAAGTAAACAATAATTTTAAACGGTTTTCATTTCATCATATACATTTACATTAAATATTCCACTCTCATTAATGGAGATAAGCACTGAAATTACATAAAGTCATTATGCAGAAGTTAAACCAAAATTATATGAATTTAGACACAGCCTATTTGTAGTGGATGCTCTTGATTACTTTTCCTGTGGTATGCTATGTTTTAATGACAGTGAGGTGTGCTATAGGTGCACAATAATTTATCTTTAAACTAAACTGCACATCTCCTGTTATGAGAAAATATTTTTAGCAAGAACAATGATCAATGATGCACAGTAACTTTGATATTGTGGCAGACACTGCTGGATTCGGTCTATTGTCCGGTTTGAATAGGTCCAATGATAATAGCTTACTGTACAACCACAGCTGCACAGGTGTTGATGTCTTGTGAAGGCATCGCCACAACATAATGAAAAATACCACTGTAATTGAAGGAAACGGTAGACTTGAAAACGGTAAGATTTGCACATTTCCTTTTTAAAATACTTTGTCAGTGACGCGCAGAGTCAGATAATTGTATTTACACTGCAATAAATATAGGCCTATATTTTACCACTAAAAATAGCTGAAAGATGCTCACCTTATCAGCAACTGCAACTGTAATTTAATTTAATTTGAATTTTTAAAAACAACTGAAATATTATTCTCTATTCTAAATTATTTTTCTGGTAACTATTTTAAACAGTTTTTTATGGATATTTTGATGTATTTATTCTAAAACATAAGGATACTGGATGATTTTTAGCAATAAAAAAGAATGAGTATGACACAAATGACATTTATAGTCCGTATCTCATATTTCCTTAATGTCTTGTACCTTTGACGGTGTTAAACATGGTGTCACGTGGATGGGAATATGCATAGAAATGATATGCAGATGAGGATATGCATAGTAAAACTAGGCGTTGTAAGCTCCATATATGGTTATTTCGGGGAGGAGTCGGGGTGGAGATGCACGTACGTACAATCTTCCCCTGCCCTGACTGGGATTTATAAAGGGATTTTTGCGCAGGTTCTGGCGTAACTTTTGTGCGTACGCAAAATCTAGCTTTTGTGCCTACATACACTTTTAGGATGAAATCTACAGAGAGTTTTATAAATGAGACCCCTGGTCCGTTTAGTGAAAGACAATGGGGTCAAAACAATTAACCCCACAGACTTTAATTATATGAACAAAGTGCCTTTTTTAAAATATCTTGCGTTCCACAGATGAGAGCCTGAGTAAGGTTAATTGATGAAAAGTTACTCATTAAAATATGTTTCTGATTGTGCAAACTTAGTAGAGTGCAGGATTTATATTTTTGTACTTATCCAACATCCCCAACATCCCTTCAGGTGTGCGAGGCACTATACAAGAAGAAAGTAAAATGGGTTCAGAATGACTTCAGGGACTTCAGGGAACAGAACCATTCATTGCAGTCATTGCTGCATTAACTATCCATTTAAGCCCTGTCGTTAAATTCTTATTAACTGTAACTCACCTCCTGATTGGTCAGCTTCTACCTCACTAGCAGCGCCATTCCTAAAGCCTGTTCCATTCAGCCGTGCTGCCTCGCAAACCGTAGCCACATTTTCTGCGGTAAGCGGAGACTCCTGAGGGGCAATTAGAGAAAGACTCTCTTGCAGTCCATCTCCTTGACCCTCAGAGGCCCTACAAGTCCCTGAAATTTGAATGAGGTCCTCTTTACTCTCAGACACGTTCGAGGACAACCCTGTGCTATGGAGATCCTCGCTGCTGATGCCATCCTCTGACTGGCACGTGCTACATCCTGAGTCTTCCACCAGAGCTTCCTCTGCCTGCAGCTTGGCCAGAACCGGCGTGGACTCCAACTGTTCCCCAGACGGCACAGTCAACGAGCCTCTTTCCTTCTCATTCTTTGGCATCTTCCAGAGCGAAGGCGCCAGACAACTGTTGACGATGTCTTCTGCTATCTGCACCGCCCGTGACTCTGCGCTTTCCACACTCTCTGGAGGTATATGCGACTCCACTTCCTTACCATTTATAGCCGGCGTGCTGCTGTCGGACGCTTCAGAGCCCTTGCTGTACCGGGACTCACAGCTGCTGACCGCCATGACCTCCTGGGTGGCTGCCGAGATGACTTCAGTGATCAGCCCTGCCGCAAGACGCTGGAGCTCCTGCATGTCTGGACTGGTCTCGGCCGGCAAGCCCAGGTCTCCGTTTTCATGGTGCTGAGCCTCGATGGAGCTTTCTGAAAGGGGTGTGCTGGTGGAGTTAAAGATGCTCACCTTATCAGCAACTGCAACTGTAATTTAATTTAATTTGAATTTTTAAAAACAACTGAAATATTATTCTCTATTCTAAATTATTTTTCTGGTAACTATTTTAAACAGTTTTTTATGGATATTTTGATGTATTTATTCTAAAACATAAGGATACTGGATGATTTTTAGCAATAAAAAAGAATGAGTATGACACAAATGACATTTATAGTCCGTATCTCATATTTCCTTAATGTCTTGTACCTTTGACGGTGTTAAACATGGTGTCACGTGGATGGGAATATGCATAGAAATGATATGCAGATGAGGATATGCATAGTAAAACTAGGCGTTGTAAGCTCCATATATGGTTATTTCGGGGAGGAGTCGGGGTGGAGATGCACGTACGTACAATCTTCCCCTGCCCTGACTGGGATTTATAAAGGGATTTTTGCGCAGGTTCTGGCGTAACTTTTGTGCGTACGCAAAATCTAGCTTTTGTGCCTACATACACTTTTAGGATGAAATCTACAGAGAGTTTTATAAATGAGACCCCTGGTCCGTTTAGTGAAAGACAATGGGGTCAAAACAATTAACCCCACAGACTTTAATTATATGAACAAAGTGCCTTTTTTAAAATATCTTGCGTTCCACAGATGAGAGCCTGAGTAAGGTTAATTGATGAAAAGTTACTCATTAAAATATGTTTCTGATTGTGCAAACTTAGTAGAGTGCAGGATTTATATTTTTGTACTTATCCAACATCCCTATGATTAATTCAGGTGTGCGAGGCACTATACAAGAAGAAAGTAAAATGGGTTCAGAATGACTTCAGGGAGACTAAATGACAGAACCATTCATTGCAGTCATTGCTGCATTAACTATCCATTTAAGCCCTGTCGTTAAATTCTTATTAACTGTAACTCACCTCCTGATTGGTCAGCTTCTACCTCACTAGCAGCGCCATTCCTAAAGCCTGTTCCATTCAGCCGTGCTGCCTCGCAAACCGTAGCCACATTTTCTGCGGTAAGCGGAGACTCCTGAGGGGCAATTAGAGAAAGACTCTCTTGCAGTCCATCTCCTTGACCCTCAGAGGCCCTACAAGTCCCTGAAATTTGAATGAGGTCCTCTTTACTCTCAGACACGTTCGAGGACAACCCTGTGCTGTGGAGATCCTCGCTGCTGATGCCATCCTCTGACTGGCACGTGCTACATCCTGAGTCTTCCACCAGAGCTTCCTCTGCCTGCAGCTTGGCCAGAACCGGCGTGGACTCCAACTGTTCCCCAGACGGCACAGTCAACGAGCCTCTTTCCTTCTCATTCTTTGGCATCTTCCAGAGCGAAGGCGCCAGACAACTGTTGACGATGTCTTCTGCTATCTGCACCGCCCGTGACTCTGCGCTTTCCACACTCTCTGGAGGTATATGCGACTCCACTTCCTTACCATTTATAGCCGGCGTGCTGCTGTCGGACGCTTCAGAGCCCTTGCTGTACCGGGACTCACAGCTGCTGACCGCCATGACCTCCTGGGTGGCTGCCGAGATGACTTCAGTGATCAGCCCTGCCGCAAGACGCTGGAGCTCCTGCATGTCTGGACTGGTCTCGGCCGGCAAGCCCAGGTCTCCGTTTTCATGGTGCCGAGACTCCGTGGAGCCTTCTGAAAGGGGTGTGCTGGTGGAGTTAGGGAACGGGGTCAGGGTTAGTGGCGTTTTCAGGCTGCAGGTCTCCAGCAAGACAGCCTCGCTCTCTGTTGAAGATGTAGCGGTGGGCAGCTCATCTTTTAAAGGGTCAGCCGGGAGATTCTGAGTGCAAGTCGGTGCTGAGGTTTCAGCGGCCACCTCTCCCTCAGGTTCAGGTCGCTCTGCTTTGGCTAGCTCTGCGGGACGCTGCTTAGTTAGTGGTTGGTTTTCGACCTGCTTCTTGATTGAACCAGTGCTTGTTAGATCTGACAGTAACTGGCTTGAAGGTTTGTTACCAACGCCGGCCTCTGGTCCTTTGTGAGGAGTGCTCTCCTCCACTGTTTTTGTTGGGGTTGCAGATGACACAGGAGTTGTTGTCTCTGGGTGGCTTTGTGGGGGGACTGATTTTGTACCGCTCTGAGGAGCGTTTAGCTGTCCACTGGCCAACACAACTGGAGGGGCGCCAAGAGCCTCCCCCGCAGTGGTTTTTAACACCGGCGTGTGTATCTCCGCTACAACTTCCTGCTCAACAGCTCTGTGCTCTTTGGCCTTGACTTTGTCTCGGCTGGTTCTGCGGTGTGTGCTGCTGGCCGCGGGGCAGCTCTTGTCGACCATCCCATTGCTGCCCTCACCAGAGGAGGTTCGCAAGCCCATAAACGACCCCTCTTCACTGTCGTGGCTGGTGATTCGCTCTTTCTTGCGGGAGATGTACCACCACCAGCCTATGAGCGCCAGCACTCCAGGAAGCGTATACGGAACAAAGGACCGGAACCTCAGTGGCATCTCCTCTAGACCCTAGCAGCTACACCTGCAGATCAACACAAGGAAAAATGATTAGACAAACCGTGTCAAAGCAAAATGAAAAAGGAAATTATGGTGACAGGTTGCACTATAAAAGGACAAACAATAAACCTGACATAGACATTAAGCTTAACCATTCAGTCTTGTTACTATAGTTTATATATCTATTTACATTTAGTCATTTAGCAGACGCTTTTATCCAAAGCAATAGAACCAACCAAAACATAAATGTGTGTGTAAAACTTTAACATACAAGAAACTAAAGTTTATCATTAACTACAAATAAACATTTAGTCCCAAAAGTACCCAACCACTACTGTAAAAAAACTGAAGATTATTTTGGCCTATTTGTAATCCTATTACCCATTCTAGTGGGTCATTTTAATGTTTAATGAAAACTGTGCAAAATTGTAAACATTTTGCAATAACCAAATTACTGTACATTGTCCCAATTACAACAGCTACCTTATTTAAATGAGTAAATGGACATGACATTAAGGAGAGTTGATTTTTATTGTTTTATTTATTTATTTTTTCAGAGTGATTTGAGAGACATGAATCAAGTACAGCATTTTTAGCTGGAAACTAGTTAAACATTTGACCACAGACAGGCCAATAAGAAAGTATTCCAGAGAGCAGTGTAATAAAAGGTTTTATTTCTTGTTTAAGATGTGTTGCCTTTAGGAAGAAGTGAAAGAATGGGCGACTCATCCTAATCTTGGGAAATTATACCTTGTCAACATTTATTCCTTTGTCTTGTTCACAAGTCTGTGTATCATCTAGAAAACAACTAGCTCATGGTTATGTAAGATGCATGGGCACTAAAACATCTTCAATGGAATTATTATATATACTGGTGATCACATAGTATGTAATAAAAATAAACTGCATCCTTCCAAGACAAAGAACAAGATCTAGAAATAACAGAAGCAGGTAATCAAAACTTGTGAATCTTAAAATAAAAATAAAAATTACATATAACATATTGCTTTGTTTGCAGCACTTTTGGCCTGACTGCTTTACAGTAAGAGAGGGGAGAGCTCTAGGCAGCCATGCAGAAACTTCGGGGACAATATCACATGGCTGACATTCAACCTCAGAGGGTGCTGAGAGCTACGTGCAATGTCTACCTCACTGCTACTGGCCGGGAGGGGCATCCTTTCAGAGTTAAAAAAGGACATTCATGCATGCATTTCCATCACAGGGACAGCAAATCCCACTCTCCAGAGGAGGAGGAACACATCATATACAAACCCCTCCCATTCACTCCTGTGCATAGTAACCAAAAATAAAGGGGTTTCCGTTTCTCTCAGCTCCCAGATAGCGTTTCAGCAGACAGCCTGCTGTTAGCCTCTCTGACTGTCAAGAAATAGTGACTACTGAGCATGTAGCGTAAGGAATGACAAATATATCGCAAGAAAGAAACCAAAGTTGGATCTTAATATGGAAAACATTTAGAAATACACTAAAAATTCAGTATCAAAATATATTTAAGTACAAAGTTATAACCATGTCTTAGACCATTTGAACTTTTGTTTTTTAAAATTTGCACTCATTCAGTCTTGCCTGTATACCTTGTTGCTGTAAATGGCTGTTAAAATCTCATCATATTCAGAATCATATGATATCAATTACTTAAGCATTCCTGGAAAATTTACGGGTGGTACGTTGGAACACTAACAGGTTAAATTAAAGCTTATATTTTCAATTTAACATCAATGCATCAATGGATATTACGGTCAGTCGATAATCTTTCATATTAAAGACAAAAGCATCGTGTTAGGCTTCTGTGAACGGTAAATCCCACCTTGTCTGATTTTATTGACCATCTCAATCATTTTGAAATTGAGCGCTGACAGACCGCTGAAGTTAGTTTTTATAACTAGGTTGTAACTTTTAAAACTTTTGTAATCCTAGACAGCAGCAGAGCAGCAGGAAGAATATGAAAAATTTGGCAATTTCTAATTATGGGGGGGTTACAGCCCTGTTTAAGTGCCATGCTAACAGAATCTGAAGCATCAATTAGTGTAAAGTTCCTTATATCATTAGCAGGATCAATGTCAAACATGATGCCGACCATATCGAAGCTGTAATATTCCCTAAAATGCATCACTTGGCATCTCTGTACATCATAGCAGGAAAATTAGTAGATTACTCAGATCGTAGTGTTGACCACATTCCTCAAGCTCAAAATGAACAAACAAATATTATGGAAAAATATTGTTTATAAATGACAACAAACCAAAATCTGACCCCAAAGTAGCTAGTCCCTACTAAGCGACAGCATCACTCTTAAGTTTAATATTGGTGTTAACGAAGACTTGAGATGAAAAGTCAGTCTTAAACCCTATTCGCACGGGATTAGTATTATTTGGAGACCTTGTGAGATTTTTAAATTAACCCCCCACCTCTGAATTTCGTGTGGTGCATTCGCACGGGATAAGCGAAGCCTATGATCATTTAGAAAGGTACAATATTTTGATGACAGGGTTACAAAATCCGCAAACCTCTTAGAAAATGTACAGAAGAAAATCTCATACAGCATTTATTTTGGCCCCCAGAAATTGAACAACAAAAAAACAACACTATCAATTAAAGTTTTACACTATTCATTTTAAGTGCCACATAAATGATTTCGCACTATACCAAACACAATTTCTATATATCAGACATTGGTAGCTTTCACTTTTCTCTACTGCAAGAAATTGTAATTGCACTATCTGTGGAGGGTTGGTCACACAATGCAAAAGCCATAATATTAATACTACACTGTCTGTTAACGCTATCAGTCTCGAGAGCACGTTTCAAGCATTCATGTCAACCAAATGTAGTCACATGCTGTAGTTTCTGCCCAGTAAAGTCCTCCTGAACCAGTTTCAGCCCTGTGTTCACCTTCAGCACGAGGTTAAATAAACGCTCGGCGAGTTAACGCTCAGTGTCAGATCATGGCCTGGGCGCGTGCGCGAGCGGACCATAGAGAAAGAACCGAGCGCGTGCTGCACGGTGGCCCGTTCGACCTTGGGGAGGTGTGTTATTAACGGAGAGGGCACCGTAGCCAGTCATTCGCGCAACACGTTACATACGAACCCATTGATCGCAAGTAAGCGGCTTACTAGTGCTGCTGCATTCAGAATACAAAAGCGAACCTGCGAACACTCTGGCGCTTGAGGTGATACTGACGCGCACCGGCTGCTGCTGGATAATTACACCGGAGAGCGTTTTTATCACACTGTCACTGCGGCGAAAGTCAATGATAACACGACATAATTTGTGCATAAAAGTGCACGTCTTGACTGAGACAAAATAGACACCTTGCGGCCTGATGTCTACCAGGTTGCATTGCATGCTGCGCGTGTTAGCAGTCAGGCTAACTGTTCACTGCTGCTATAAAGACTGATAAGCGAAATGAAATAAATAAAAGCAGAAGCTTCCACGGTTTATGACAGCAATTAAACCACACGCATAACCGAGGTGATTAAATAAAGAAAAGCACGCATAACCAGTTAGCGAGGTGATATTGACCTACAGTACGCGTGGTAGGCCGCTGAATGAATTAAAGCCCCATGCAGTTATTCAGTCTGAAGTACTGACCGCTTCAAGTATCTTGACTTTAAACCGATTCCACCGGGGTAACCCTCCACCAAGTCCTCCTCCTTCACAGCGGCCCTGAATTATCCATGAGTTCACAGAAACCGCTCGTCCATGTGGCTCGGTACATAATTCAGCTGAATGAAGGTGTGAATTGACTTCAAGGCACAAAGAACAAAGAGCATATGTTCTCCCTGTCATACTCCAAAATGACCACACAAATGATAATAGCTCCAAGTAACATTAGGATTTGGACCCTAAAATATGGAAACGACAATTCCCTCATGGAACATCCAGATTATAATGGCTTCTATCTGGTCCTTAGTTGGTAGGACCAGTAACAAATCAGCTACCAGCTGGTGAAACCAGCTTAAAATGGTCAAGATGGTTTGTGGAATATGTAACTTAACCTGGCCAACCAGCTACTGATCAACTTAAAAACTACGTTAGGTAACGTTACTATGTTCCAAAACATGGTCGTAGCAGCTGAAGGTGGTCAAGATGATTTTTTGCTAAATAGTATAAGGTCTGTTAGCTACTAATGAGAGATTTTACTGCAGTTCCTCAATTAGACGACTTTAAATAATGTGCAAGACCTGTTATTTATCCATTAGAGTTGAACTCAGATTTGGCGACACCGTTAGCCACTATAGCTAAAGCGTTCCAGGCGCTTTGGATAGCACTGGCGCAATGTCAGACATACGTTGTCGAACCAATGAAGGTGGAAATCATTTTTGAAGATGAAATGGCTGCATGTGAGATGGTTAAAATGTGCTTGAATGTCAAGCAAAAGGCGACAGCAGGACTAATCAGAGGCGGCTAAAATGGGAAAATGGGCTCCCTCTGCGCTATTTAAGCTTCACCTATCAGCATATATGAGGTAACGTTAAGTTAAAAACCCGAACTCACGGTTTATACTCACTGTGTTTATGCGTCCCTCGCACCGCCACCGTATAATATTAATGTTACGTGTTCAAGGCCCAGCACAATCCCAACGTGTCCCCCCGCTTTGCGTATGTATGTGTGTGTCTTGTCTCTCCTACCCACGTGTTGACCGTCCTAACGCACACTCTAAAAACAGAGACGCATCAGCTGATCAAATCTCGCGATAAGTCCGCTGTCAGTGTTAATGTATGGATACATCGCGAGAACACAGTGGTCTCGTACTTCACGAGGCTGCCGAAGACATTACGGAGTCGTTTCTTTATAATGTTGAGGGAATAAGTAAATGTGACAGAAAGACTCCAAATAGATTCAAGGATTGTAGCTCAAAATATGTTTAAAGGTAAAGTAAAACAAAGTACAAACAGCGGCAGTTATTTAATGTTATTGACATGGCAGTTGGCTGCTAAACTTTGAACTTTGCCCCTGGATATGATACAGCCTGGTACACTGGAGTGTTTGCCACATTTGAAAAGATCACAGTATTGACCCGTCAAGCAGTGTGATATGCAGTATTTCATTTAAAATGGCATTTAAATCTTGATTTTTGTATAATTATTATACATATGACCTCATATTCATTGAGACTATATGGAACATTTAAGTAAACTTGCAGAAAAAGATTAAAAACTGATGGAAATGCTGAACTATCTAGTACACAATATTCATTTTAATATAAAATAATAAAAAAAGATGTTAAAATTTGTCAGTCTCCCTAATGCATGTTTAAGTTATCTATATGGATTACTTAGCTTGTGAAAGGCCACTTTCACAAACAGATTCCAAAGTCAACGATTTGAGGTCAAAGGACGTTTTTGAGCATCTTTTTGTTGTTTGTTTCTTGTTTTATTTATTTGGTTAAAGTTGGTTTTAACAGAGATGTTGCAGTTGTATTGTACTTTTGTTCTTCCATATATTCAGAATAGAAATACTGCAAAACCTCATTTGATTGTGGAAAGGTAATCACTTTAAATGTTGTTAAAGTTGATGAATGTAATCCACAGAGTATCTCTTATCATTTAGATTTCATTACAATGCCCCTGAAGCGAGGTTATAGTCAAGTTTTTTGACAATTTTATCAATACAAAATCATTAAAACTTCAAACATCTAAAACATTTTGTTTTTGCACAGGTTGTATGGCAGTTTCTGAGGTGATAAACATCTGATACAGGTATCTTCTTGGCATTTAAACATTTCTTTCCCTTTAATAAAACCCAGTTAGAAATGTAGAGTAAAAATTGATTCCACATGTTAGACAGCAGGGTAACAGGGTTGAGGGAAACTTTTATTACGAACACTGGTATAATTAAATTGCCATGTTATACATGAACAGCAACTAACCGCTTTACAAAAAAGCAAGTAATACAATATCACATATATTTACACTTGTATTTATATACCTTCCAATTTTACACAAACATATTTACAGGTGACCAATGCAATTAAAAATGTGGCAATGCATCAGACAAACACACATTTTGAATTATATAAAATAAACCACTTTTTTAGTCAGGTTTATGATGAGAACATAAGACAGTTTAATTACATAAGCTATTTAAAAGGCTTAGGGGCATGTCATGTGTCCTATCCACCATCATGGCAGTCAAGAAGACTATGCCTTCATTATTGTCTTAAAGTTTTGACATATCAAATTAGGTCAGTTTTAGATTGGTAGTAGCAATGCAACATCTAAGATTCAAGAAAAAGGAGTTATATTCTGGTTATTCAGAGTAATGGATGCAAAAAAAAGAAGACAAATCTTACACTTCCAACACTCGATTGGGTCATTATGTTCCTTCATATTTTCAATTTATCTTAAAAACTCAATTTGACATGGACTGATGTGAAATTTGCCATCACGACATATAGAGAAGGAATAAACATTTCAAGTTTCATTTTTGATCACTGTGATCTGAAATCTGCAGTTGGGATGATATTTCACTGTAAATACTTAGTGCCCTAAAATGACCACAAGTCAGCATGAACGTACATTTTTGGACCTGCAGTATAGTACGTTGTAAAACATACGAAAATGTAAAATAAATCTACAAATGAAATGGAAAAATTACATTGATTTGGTCCCAATTTTAAGTGTGAAACATCTAGTATTTCAATGCAATCCTTTCAGAAACATAAAATTAAAATTATGCATAAATATTCCGTCCTCAAACATTTGGCAGGTACCCTTTTCTTTAGTAATACAAGTTTCCCTTTAATAAGCATTTCAAAGAGACAATGTACTTGAGTCTGTTACTAGGTACACTACCGTGTCCTCCTTGTAGATTTGCAGATAGGCATAATAATGACAGAAAAGTAATGCAGAAAACATATTGCACACAAAAATCGCCCACTTCAATTTTGATGGCCATTGTATGTTAAATACACCGTGAAGCCCTGCAAATGGCATGTTAATTCCAACTTAAATGGCACAATTGTGTTTAATTTTGCAATTCACTGGTTAGGCGACGAGTGGGAAAACGATTAAATGAAACGCCAAAAACATGGTTACAAAGCTAGTGAGAACTGTATGGAAGAAAATAATTATTTAAGGCATACAACATAGACGAGACAGACATAAAAATATACAAAATGGAGTTCACAATAGTTTCCCCTCACAATATTGCAAACTAGTCTTTGGTGCAATGTTACTATGTCAGCTTGTGGTGGGATTGGGATTCCTGTGCCGTACGTGAGCTGTTAGTGAGACGGGAACAGGGGAAGGTAAAAGTGTGCATGGATTTTTCCTGATCACACACTTAAATCATGTGCAATTTGTATACACACACATAGTGTTCAACGAAACAAATAAAAAACATATTGCACCACAGTGAGACAATGCTAAAACATGAATATTAATGCCAATTTGTCGTGTTTGATTTGTGCATTTTGGGGAAAAAAAAAATACATACTCATCCACTGCTCTTCTAGAATTGTTTTTTTACGACCGATCGCAAAGCAAACCTTCATGTGATCTCCGAAAACATTATCTACAGAATAAATATTTAGATGCTGCAATACGATATTCTAGTAGTTGATGGTCACATGGTACAGTTTACACCGTAGCGACGTATGGACAATATGGTAAATGTTAAAGCCGCAACACATTTTCATAATTAGTACCTGTTTTCCCTTCCTTAGCAAGGTCTTGCCTATTTTACAAACTATACACAGCTGAAAACCCTGACAAAGGCACACAATGGATAAAATAAGAACCCAAAACATGTGATCGTTATTATCGTCAATAATATAGTACACATATAATCTTGGATTGCCATCCAGATTTCAAGCATGTGGATATCAGGACAGGACAGGCCCCTCGTCCATCCCGTATTGGGTCCGGGACAAAATGGAAAAAGGCCGGAGGCCAGGATAATGAGCCTGCGAGTCTCCACACGGTTGGTCATCTGTTTGCTGTAGTGGTTGATCAGATCAGTTTCTCATTCTTGTGTTTCTTTCAGACATCGATGAGGACATAATCTCAAGTTTGTGCAAAACGAAGAGTGGACGCCTCAGCTGGACAGATTTAGCATTTCAATGTGGTCGGTCCCAAGACATTTTCGATGTTGAGTGCAACACATAAGAGTTCAGTGAATTCTCCTGAAGTAGTTCATTTAGGCAAGTGTGTGTCAAGCTTCAACTGGTATTAAAAAAAACAAACACTTAAGCGATTCTTCAATGCAGGAACCTTGTTAACTGGACAACGGAAAGCAAAAAGGATTCGTGGAGAAGAACGATGGCCACGGAGTAGAGAGAAATGCTTCAAATCTTCTCAGACGATCTTTTTGATGCTTGGCCGTTTGAAGCTGCCTGCACTACGCTGCTTCTGCACCTGGCTGGCTGACCCGTGTCGTGCTCGCCCACTGGTGGAGAGACTCGAGGTGGGAGAAATCTCAACGTTCTCCTTGTCGATGCCTGCAGGAGAGAGATGTAATGTAACACCAGTCGCAACTGTTGCCTGTTTCTTACTCAAAACCTTAAATCGAATCAATTACCTTCACAATAATTGTTTAATCTTAATTTACGTTTATCAAATGTAAAACATCAACTCAAGCATTTGGTCAGGTTTCACAGACGTACAGTATGCTTTGACATGGAGTCTAACTGTAAGTACACATATTGAACAGCAGGTGTCTCAGTGCACTACATTATCACACAGAGGAGAAAGTCTCATGCAGGGATCCTGTGAGCATTCATGATATGAGACATAAGTGTGCTTTTAAAATGTGCCTGTTGTTCTTGTGTAAATTATTAGAAGGCATATATCAGCATTACTGTTCTCACAGGTTCAAATTTACAAACTGTAAACTATAAAAGGCTTTTCACACTCTGTTTAACACTGGGTTAATGTCTTTTATAAGATTTCACACTTTTTTTTTTTTTAAGGCCACACTGCTTTAAACTTTGGGTTATGATGCATTTAACTGGGTGCTAAAGCCAAACTGTGGTGCAAAGAAACAATGTGGTCCTGTAATAAAATATCAAGTTATGTAGCAACAGACAGCCAAACATAACCAGCCTTAGTATGCATCAATTTAAATATAAAATTAAAAATATAAAAAACAAATTACATTATATATGTATTAATTACAAATTAATTTATGTAACTTTTAATTAATTGTAATATTATTAAAATTAAATTATTAATTTTAATAAATTAATTAATTTAACTAATTTATTTACATTGTTTATTTATTTATATAACAATAATACACATTTAAAATTATATAATATATAAACAGTGCCTTATGTCTCTCATGGGACGAAGAGGATATAGGCCCGGTTTCACAGACAGGGCTCAGACTAAACCAGGATTAGGCCATAGTTCAATTAGGACATTTAAGTAATTTTTATAACCGTACTTAGAAAAAAACATTACTGGTGTGCATCTTGAGACAAAACAAAGGCACTGATATATTTTAAGATCAGTCAGTGCAAGTTTCTTTCAGTTGAAACAGCTCAGACTTAAATTTTAGTCTAGGATTAGGCTTAAGCCTTGTCTGTGAAACCAGGGGGTAAATTAAGAAAGAAAATATTTTAACAAAATAACATAATCCTATCTATATTAAACTAAAGAAAAAAAAAATTGCATATAATTTATAAAATATTTAACTAACATAAATATATAAAATTATAAAATAAAATTAATAAACACAATTAAATAAGAGATTAATTGCATAATTGTTGATTTTTATCAAAAACAAAATAGAAATTATATATAATAAATAATGTTTATATTTTAAGATAAAACATTTTTTTAAATAATTTTAATTTTTTAGGCAAGTAACAGAATTCATATACACTAGTCAACATTTGAAGTGGATCAAAACCTTTCATTAAAGTTGTCCTAAAACCTAAAACCAAAATGCATTCTTGTCTTAGGACAACTTTGATTAACTTTTTTGATCAACTTTAAATGTAGACTACTGTATATTTATATACAGTATACTTTTTTAGACATTAAGACTTAAATTAACCAAGGGTTAAAAATGACAATGGCCTAACAATTTCAAGCGTTAAAAGCCTTTCAGAATGCTTTTAAAACTGCAAATGTTCTGTCCTCCTCATTTGCGCTTAATATCAGGCCCTTGTGATCTCTCTTCACACTTCCTGTTAAAGCAGCCCCTCTTGCTTTGATCTGACAGTAGCATCTACTACTGACTCCAGCAGCAGATTTACAATACAAACACACTGCGAATGGCAACAACTGCTATTTTCACACAACAGAGGTCGATGATGAGTACCTGGGAGGACGAGGTGAGGTGGGAATACAGCCGACTTAGAGCAAGGCAGACAGGCTTCACACAGAGAGAGTAGAAAAAAAAAAGACATGAGTGACACATTCACAACTCAAAAGAGGACAGGAAGGACAGATGAATGGAAGAAACAGGAAATCAAAATAAAAATGGCAGCTTACAAATATATCTAACTTTGTGCGTTTTACTCTAAATGACCAACAAAAGCAGAGTTCTGCTGAACAGTGAAGCTAAGCAGTAGCTGATATTAGCTCAAAATGCAGATTAAATCCATATCAAAAGGAGAAATTAGTGAGAAGGAATGTGATTTAGACATTCACTCAAGTGCTTGCTGGATCATCTAATGACGTCTGTTACATATACACGTATATAAAAATACCTCCGTTATGAAAATACACCCTTTAATGGCCAATTTAAACTGAATAGTATCACACTGCCACCACTGAAAAAAAGTAAAGACAAGAAATAGGCACTTAAATAAGTTACCACAGTTCGCAAACTATAGAACTGGACATTAATTGCCCAACACAGCTCTATAGTTTAGGTTTGTACCAGCTGTTTTCGGTGGCACCTCCTCTGTGGTTCGTGGATGGGAGAGAGTTGGGGACCGTCTATAAACTATAGGGCCCTCTGAACCGACAGCACATTCCCAATAAAAAGGAGACAGAATGCAGTGAGGTTAATGAAGATACAAACGCAAAGCAAAGGTGTCAAATGCACACACAACCACTGTCAAAGCCCTGTACGATGGTCTACTCTAAATCTTGCACGTCTAGCGAAGCCTGACAAACTGTAAACTGGCGACACTTTTAAAGGTCTCGAGATGTGAAAGTAGACAGAAAAGCACTGAAAACTGCAAAAGCAGCGCGTTTCCAAACAGAGCTGTTACGGTGTTATTTTTTATTGCTAGGGTATGTCGCAACGACAGCACATGTGTTAGCGTTATCGTGACTCACGTAATCGCATTTACGTGAGCAGGTGTGAGTAGCTCGGGAAGAATGTGAAGTGTGAAGTTAAGTGAGCGACTACGGACTAATTTGCGCCTATGTGTGTGTGTGTAATGATGCAGGAAGTGAGCACTGACCTGGTGAGTGCTGTGAGGTGGCGAGAGATGTCATGGAGTTGGACAGGTTGAGGTTGGCCGTGATGCTGAGCTGGCTCTGGACGGTGGGCGGATATGGAGAGGTGGGGGTGCGCAGTGACTCCTCCCCTCCTTCTTCTTCGATACCAGGAAGGTAAGTGTCAATCAACGTATCTAGGAACTTAACCACAAGCTCGGCATAGTCTGGAATTTGGGTTTGCTGTTGGAGAGAGTAAAAGCAGGAGTGACTTAATGATTTAGCTTTATTTAAAATATTTGGGTCACTACATATGACACAATTTGAGGGATATTATTCACCTGTTTCGTCATTATGAGTGTAAGTTTGATTACTCTAACCTTGAGTATGAGCAATAGCAACAGTGACAACATTTAATGACTGGAATAACCTAGATATTTAGGATTTGCTGTGGTTATTTCCCCCCCTCTTATTGGCTTTCAATATCATTCAATAAATGTTAGGGTTAGAGCCAGTGTGAGATTTTTTTTGGGCCAGTTGACAGAAGTAGCCAGTGCTTATGTTCACAGATTTCAAAAATGAGGTTTTGTTGAATTTTTTTTATAAATAATCTACAACAGTCTTGAAAGAATCAATCAGACTGCATTCAAAAAATTATAAACCCGTTATTTTTTGCAAGGCAGCACAACATTTTCCAGCAAATTTATAGCTGACATGTAGTTGTAAATTGCACAATTCCAGATATGACTGCATATTAAAAACATAACCATAAAATTTTTTTTTTTGCAAAGGAAACGTAAATGAAAACCATTTTTCCCAGCACATAGAAAAATGTTATAAAAAATAAAAGTAATAATTAAATAATAATACAATAATTTTGATTTATAGAATACATTTTATATAATAAGACCTGATATTTTGTGGTGAAGCCAGTTAAAATTTTCTGTTAAAATATTATTGTTACTTGCCCAGCCAATATTTTAACTAATTTTAACTTGAGTTTTATTGTTTCATTAGATAAGATGTATTATAGAAATTGTTCTAGTGGTGTGACAAAGCTATGGGGTAAAACCTTTTTCGTGTAGAAAACTAAAAATTTATTATTTTTCATATCAGCAGATATCCCCACAAATGTACTGCATCACCAAGATTTTTGGTGGTGTAAACAATTTATTCCGAAGCAATATTTTCAGTGTTCTATCAGCTTTTACATACTTAAATCTGCATATTTTTATTTACCTTTACAAAGACCTTTTTCAACGTTTTTAAATGTATGCATAATCTTTCATGTCAAGTTATTACAATTGATCAATAAATTCAATATACACTATAGGGCTGTTACCAGTCAGATTAAATAATTTACAACAGCAATAAATAATGTTATGAGATTAATGTTTTAAATACATTTTTGGATATACAAATAAGAAATGCAAATGAAGAAATGTTGGGAGGGATGCATACTTTTAAACATACTAAACCACCAGTAGGTGGCGGTAAGTCACTTAATGAGTGAGTCATTCAACCGATTAGTTCAAAAACGCTGAATCATTCCGTAACAAAACACTGCTGAGTGTTGCTTGGAGAATGTTTAATACTTCTGCTGTGATCTTTGTTCGGAACTATTTTCGTTGTAGAAATAGAACAAAAACAGTAAATATTGTGTCTAAAATCTAAGTAACTTAATAACTACCAGTAGGCCTGTCACAATAACAACTTTTTGTTGAGCGATATATTGCCCCAGAAATAATTGCGATAAGCGATATTATTGTCATTTTAAAGACCATTTTATGCCACTGAATATATAATCATAATGTAACAGCATAATAATGCAAGAAGGCTATATATACTTTAATATATATATATTTCCAGCACATAAAAATGTGTTTAAAAAAAACAAACAAAATAAAGGTAATTAAATAGTAATTTAAAAAATCAATTAATATAAACATTATAACAATGAAAATATTGGCAGGAAAAACCTGAATTATTGGTCTGACAAGGCAGGATGAAACGGATCATTATTGCTGAGACATGAAAGAAGGAAAACAGTTCCTTCAGCAAGGGATACATAAGCAATACATCCCTGTCATTTACACCTTTTTAAACCACAGCAGAACTGTGGGAGGGTAAGAGGGCACAGACACAGGATGGGTGCGGGAGATGTTTGGGGAAGCCGTTTTGGTCAATAAATCTAGAAAGCTGCAGAGAGACCGCAGCACACAATTTCTTCACTGCGCTCTGTTGGAAAATGAAAAGTGTATATGGGAGCAGTTAATCATACCTTAGAGAAGGGCCCGGCAAACCTCCAAAGACCGTTGAAACCGAAACCTGTGAGACAAAGAGAGAGGTGACAGCAGAGACAGATGACAGTGAAGAAGAATGAAAAGAAAAAAAGGGAATCAGTCAGACATCAGAACTCTAAACAAGACGTACAAAAAAAAAAAAACAAACTCTAAACTAGTGTTGTTAATCGATTAAAAATTGCAATTACATGCAAAATCAATTTAATAATAACTAACAGTCTTATCAATATTTGCATTTTTAAATAAAAAAAAATACAAATGAATAGCACTAAATGAATATAAGTTGACAGCGCTACTTTAAAAACTTGCTTTTAGATAATTAAGAAAGCATCTGCCAAGAAATGTAAATGTTGAGAAATGACTGGAGAGATTGGCTTTACTCTGCAAGCAGGACGGCTGGTATTGGGGAGGAGACTCCTCATGATAAACCACATTCTGAATGATGCCATGGACGGGGTTCAGGAGGTTGGGGTCCTGGCACATGGAAAGGACGGTGCTTAATTTGGAGTCCAACAGGTTGTGGCTATAATGGATAAAAATGACACAGGCAAAATTAATGTCAAACTACAGGGCCAAAACTAAATATACAACAGACCGGATCATTTTCATGCATATTGCGAAAGCTAATTAGTGTAAATTATCTACGTGGACCTAAAAAACTTGTTGTCATGTAGGTGTAGTACAAAACAATAACACACTCTTCTCACATTCTTCACATTTTTTTCATGGAACTCAATTGGCTAGTGGATTATTATTTGAATATGTGGCTTTATATGTATTACTCATGCCAAACACACTCATAGGTATGCATCATTATGACGATTAGTGACTTGGGAGTAGTATGAAACTGTAGCTGTACATTACAGTAAAGTCACTTTTAAATCAAAAATTACTCTCAGGAACTAATAAAAACAGTGTCATGACATTGTTTCCATATCTAGTGTATGGAAAAAGATACTTCAATTACACACAAACATACATTACAGTTCAAAGGTTTGGGCTCAGTAAGATTGTTATAAGAAATTAAGAGTTTTATTCAACAAGGATGCATTCAATTAATCAAAAGTCACAGTAAAGTCATTTATAGTTTGGCAAAATATCTCTAAACTTCAAATGCTGTTGTTTTGAACTTTTTATTCATTAAATAATCCTAAAAAATGGTTTCTAACAAAATATTAAGCAGCTTTATATGTTTATTTTAGGCTTTTACAGCATTCAAATTTGGCCACTGAAGCTCAAGCATGCTTGCTTGACATGAGAACCAATGATTGCCAATGTTCGCTGATGAATGTTTATGTGGAAAAAAACTAAATTAATTCTGCTCATTATATAAAGTGATCATGTCTCTTCAGAAGACTTGGATTAAACTTGTTGCAAATGTTTTGAAAAAAAAAAAAAAAAAAACCTTTTGAAGCATGAGAGTTGAGTTTTGGGTGAACAAACTTTCAGTGGATGGACAGAAATCTTTCAGGTTTCATTCAAAATATATTCATTTGTGTTCCAAAGATGAACAAATTTCTCATGGGTTTGGAACTACATGAGGGCGAGTTAATGATGACAGAATTTCATTTTGGGGTGAACTAACCCTTTAACTATTTTAAACATTCAAACTTGTTGGATAATTTTACAAAAACAATTGTTAACACCTCATTTCTGTATCTTTCCATTCACGTCAACACAACCCTGAAACTCATGAAATATTTTTAGCATGGGAAACAATAGGAGACTAATGGATCTTGAATGACTCAGAGTGATGTGTTGGTATGTAATATGGCAGACACTCACACTACTGGAAAGACCTTGGGGAACACCACACTGGCCTCAGCCAAATACTCGTACAGGATCCGCTGATGAAACTCATCCGTAGTGTATTTCACCAGTGTTGCCTGCAATTAAAAACAATACTTCACTATACAACAGTAAATATAATATAAAAACCATCATAGATGGAAAAAGAAAAAGATCTTCATTTAACTTTCTTGTGCTATACATAAGGCAATAGCAAAGAAAAAACATTTAATATACAAAGACAATTCCACCTGTAGAAGGATTTAAAGCACAAGTTCAAGTGCAATGAAAAGTAGTATGGAGCACACACCAGTATAGTAAGGAGCAGCGTCTGGATCTTCGGGTCTGTGAGAATATTCTCGTCTAGGAGGACATTGGACTCAGACACAGAAACTTTGCGTAAATGGGAGTTGGCTATTCGCTGAGTTTCTGGAATAAAGAAGAGGTGTTGGCAATTCAACCTCTCTCATTTCAAAGCCCAATTAACATTTACTGCATATAGATTAGCACTGGCCTGTAGCATAACACATTTAATTCATAATTGTAAAAAAACTTACCTATCTCATAGTCATTTTCAGAAACTCGTCTCATCTTTGGAGGTGTGGTGATGCCTGACTCCATGTCTGGTCTCTTTGGGGCTTTTGAGTCCGAAATCAGATGATCAAAACTCTTTCTAGTGCCTAGAATAAAAATAAAAGCACTTAAGTATGAAGCTAAAGTAAAGCTACAGCATGTTTAAGAGCCTCTTAGAAAGAACGAAGTCATCAGACCGCTAATACCCAGAAGTTTCTTCGCATTGGCCTGTGACGGCTGGCCCATGTCTACGCTCATGGATTTGCGTGGGCGAAGGCTGGTCTGCCCCATTGCAGAGTACGGAGGTGCAAGACTGCGCTCTGACACTTTCGGAGAAGCCCAGGGCTGGTTTTCACGCAGTAGCCTGACACATAAGAGAGTGTGAAAATCAACAAGCAACAAAAAAAAAAGCAATTCAAAAAAAATATCAATATAGTGTGGTTGGAAAAACAAGTAAATAGGAGAACGAAAAACAGAAAATTCAAACCTATTTGATGAAAAATTCTCACCTGCATCCAGGTTCAGTGTCGTACACGGAGTACATGTCCATGGGAAAGTTTTCCATGGTAACTTCTGAGAGCAGTAATGACTTCCTGTGCTTTAGACTGCAGCGGCTCCTCACCTCCTCTGACACTGTGAGCAAAGCTATACACAAACATACACTTTAGATGTTTCCATCTGAATTAAGATGCATATCTACTTCATAACAGGTTGTGATTGTTTGCTTAAGGTTGTGCTGGCTTTAATGTACCTGCCAGATAGGCCACACTCTGCGTGTTCACCTCAAACTTGTCACAGCTACGGTGTTTTCCCACCAGGCCCAGGAGCGTATGAAGGATACGGACTGTCCTGGCCACAGTGGTGGAAGAGGGATGTCTGTATCCTAAATGAAGAAAAGACAAATATGAGGAACCAGACACATGAAAGACCTTTCACTGATGAACTGCAAATGCTCAATGTGATCGACTGTTAAAACTGCTCAATGCATCAACTGGTCTGTTTATACAACAGTAATAAATAAATTCAGCAACCTAGAAGAATGAATAAAATAAAAAAAAGTAACCAAACAAATAAATAAATAATTAAAATGGCATGTTAAACCCAATTTATAATAATAATAATAATAATAATAATAACAATAACAATAATAATTATTATTATTATTATCCCTCTGAAACATTGGAACAGATTAGTTTTAAACCAGACATTAGTTATAAGTCAAATTAAAATAAATGCATGTTGACCCTGATTTTTTTTTTTATTCATTTGTACAAAGTAGGCAATGGACATTCTTAATGGAAATATTAATTCTACAGTGTGATCCACTGATTTTTTAATCATTACCTTTGAGCAAGTGCCCCACTAATGCAAAGTTGAAGTTGGAGGCAAAGTTGAGTCCCACAAAATGGTCCATTTGTTTACAATGCCATTCCAGAGGCTTCCGGGTCTCCATGAAGACCTCCTCAGGACATGAAGACCTCCTCAGGACTCTATAAAGGGGTGGAAATGTTTTTATGAAGATAACTGCTTAGAGCAGGGGTCACCAAACTTGGTCCTGGAGGGCCGCTGTCCTGCAGAGTTTAGATCCAACTTTCCTCAACACACCTGCCTGGACGTTGCAAGTATACCTAGCAAGACCTTGATTAGCTGATTCAGGTGTGTTTAATTAGGGTTGGAGCTAAACTCTGCAGGACACCAGCCCTCCAGGACTGAGTGTGGTGACCCCTGGCTTAGAGTTTTACATTCTACCACCTTGATATTTTATCTATCACTAATAATAATATCAAGAGTATCAAAGTTTTCAGTCTGTGGTTGTCTAAATGTGGATTTCAGTCGGGCACCTTATCATTAAACACCCGGAGGCTGTCCAGTGTGTGCAGGTTCTGCTCCAGTAGGGCGGTTCCGGCAGAATACAGATTCACTTCATCCAATTGAAGTACAGCCACAGCCACCCAGAACAGAGCTTTATGCATGGGAGAGTCCTGCAGATCATTAGACACGTACACACAAAACTATTAATACGTCAAGTGTGTCATTTCTGCACCACCAAACTGAATTGCAAACATATTTTCAAACTAGTTTCCCTAAACACTCATACATGTATACACAGAGAGAAGCAAATGAAAAATTTTTACTGTCGTGTTACATCAGCGGTAATAACTGCTGATGTTTTCATAATTGAATCCAGCATACAACATGACTGCACCTGATCGAGGAGAGGCTGTAGTTTTGTGAGAGCGATGACGGTGGCCTCAATGAGAACCTGGCTGTTGTAATTATCCGGCCCCTTTAAGCAGCTCTCCAGCCCCTGTGCAGGAACAGCATTAATCAGACAGAGCGGCGGAGCATGACGCCAGCAAACAGTCGGAGCGAATGACACTACAGCAGTTAGACTAGCACTGCACTGCATTCTGAATCACAAACACTCTTCATACAACCCAAATATTCTCCATTTCCAGATAAAATACAGTCACAAGAGGAAATTCGACAACAGAGAAATGACAACAGAGAAATGTCATTAGTCCAACCAGTTTGAAATGTTGTGACAAACCATGGCTAATTAATTACATCTATTCATTTAGTCTTGTGTAACTTTCCCAGTAACTGATAATAAATGCATTTCTCTAAACTTTACTCAATACTGTATACATTTCCACAGTTATCAAAATAGATTTGAAGTTGTCCAAACTGAATGTTTTTATAAAAATAAAAATCTTAATTTATTGACTACATAATACACTACATAAAATACCATTTAAAAGTTGGGGTTGTTCTTTTTTTTTTAGTTTCTGAAATAAGTCTCACCAAGGTTGATCAAAAATACAACAAAACAGTAATATTGTGAAATACTATTTAACACTAACAGATATTATTTAAAGATTACTGTTTTTAATTTGTAATTTATTTTAAAATGCAACTCAATGTGACCTAATTTATTAAATATAAATAAATATACATAAACTGCATGCTAATTTTCATAGGTGGCATTTTAAACATTGATTAATAATAATATTTTAATGTGTGCGGACATACCCCCAATGGGCAATATGGGCAATAGTTCATTAAAAATTCAACCTCAATTAATTTAAATAAGAATTCTGCATCCTGACAACCTCAAATCAAATTTAAAAAAATGTAATTGTCTTATTCTTATTCAGTTCTAAATGGTGCACAGCTATGGTGTTCAATGAATTTTATCAAAAAGTAAACATCAGAGAAGACCACATTATATAAATGCACCAAAAACAAACGATTCGAGCCAATTACAATCAAATCTAAACTGAGGTAGTTTGAGAGAGAAAAACAGACAGAGCTAACCCGATCAATGCTGAGCAGAGGACTGGCTTTACTGAGAATACGAATGATCTGTTTGAGCTGTCCATGAGTCACACGTTTACTGATGCAGCCAAACACCACAAGCGCCCGTGGCTGAAGAGATGGGTTATATTGGAATGCAAACCTATCCAAGAAAAGAAAATACAATTAGCTATTTAAATGTGATTGTACTGTGATTTTCAGTTGTAACTGCTTCAAAAAACTTGTGAAATGTAGTTTTCAACACACTTTTGTGCCAATTCGGTCCACTGATCCAACCATTTGCATCCAGGAATGTCCCTCATACAGGCCTAGGGAAAAACAACAATTGGTTAAATAACATGTACATAAAAAGCTTCGAAAAATAAGTAGTTATGGAACTCCTAAATTCTTTTAAAAGATCAGCACAGTGCTGGAGATACATAAAAAGATGACAAATACTTTAAAATGACAGCAGCAGTAACTAACCTCCATAATCTCCAAAAGAGCCTCTGTAACGGTTTCCAGGGAAGAAAGAGCAAAGGTCTCTCTCTCATAGGAGCCAGGGGAGAATGAGCGGTCTCTGTAGCTGGAGCGGAAGGCGATGACCGCCGCAGATTTGACCTTACTGATGCCAAACAGCAGGTAGAACTTGGGCAGGGAGAACTCAGTCAGACTCAGACGCAGCACCTGTTTAGTCTCCTCTGCAAAGGCAAAAACCAGAACAGCAAAAAAAATCAGACAGATCATCTAACGTTAAAACAACCTAATGTCTAGCAAACAATAAATCAGAACTACTGCATAACAATGCAAGGAGTACATTGCCATGTAGCACATACATGCAAGGCATATTTATTCAAAATCAAAATGTTGGCACAAAAATACCCCTTTTTACATCAAGTCTGTCAAATTGCAAAAAATAAAAAAATAAAAAAGATTCAGATCATTACTGTATTCAAAGTTTTTTTTATTTCATTAAATTTTTTTTTTAGATTATTCTTTCATTTTAAGTTACCAAAAACATTTTAACAAGTACAGATTTTTATGTAGATATTATGCACAATAAATGTTTTTCATTTATTTTATTTATTTTTTGCCATTATTCAGGTTTTAAACAGTTAAAAATTCAGGTATATCTTAGGTGTAACTTTGATATCATGTAATTGAATTATATTTGGCATAAGCAGTACTTAAGCATGAGTTAAAAAAAAAAAAATGAACTGAGACTGTGATCATTCCTTATACACTTGTTAAAACATTTCTAAATTCTTATTTTTATATGGAGATAACAATATTACAAAAGCAATATTATGAATAGAGGACTTGTATTTTAGCCAGAAAAATATCTTGATGAATTTGTTACAAACAAGCAGCTTTTCCCTTCACACAACATAAATTAGGGACTGGAGTCATGTGGATTACTTATGGATGTTATGGATGTTTTTATCAGCTGTTTGGACTCTCATTCTGACGGCACCCATTCACTGGCCTATGGTGAGCAAGTGATGTAATGCTAAATAAACAGAATGATCTGTTCTGATGAAGAAACCATTTGGATGACCAAATGTTCATTTTTTGGTCAACTATTCCTTTAAAACCCTCACTTTCTGTGAGTTATTTCTCACCGCTGAAGTTGAGCTGTGAGCAGGTGCAGAGCGAGTGTATGATGTTGATAACGAGGCCATGCGTTGACGCTCGGAGTGACAGCGGGCCGGTGGCCACCAGCAGAGTGACGACATGGAACAGGTAGGGCAGATGAGCGGCCACGTCCAGAGAGTTGTTGAAGGAGAGCATGAGCATGTAACGGGCCAGGATGGCGATGTCGTCCCACATCAGGTGCTGCTCAAGGGTGGGGGTGGGGGACAGGCATGTCTTATCGATGATCTTACACATCCGGCCAATCACCTGAGAGAAATTAATAAAGAAATTTGTAGTTACATTACAAATATGGGCTTTATTTTACTTTAATTAGTCCCTGATGAAAACTAAAGAGTCTGAGTGCTAAATTGAACAATATCACTAAGACAGTTTAACAATTTTAAGCTTTCAAAATTAGCAAAACAATGACTGGACTCTACAAAAAGCATAACTTATCATTTCAAACCAACCACAAATTAGAAACTACTACTAGAACAAATATAGACAGTGTCCCTTTTATTTTCACTCGGTGACATGCACCTAAACATCATTTGCTCTCTCGAGATTATACTTGGTCCCTCATTTAACCTCAGAGTCCAGCTGCTATACGAGTCTTAGAAAAGCAGACGCAACAACTGGACAAAGCCTGTCCTTGTGCTGCCCGCTGTGACATCAGCAGTGGCTGGCACATGTTAACCAAACAATATTTAGCTTTTCAGCATAGCTGAGCATTTGGGAAAACAACGAAGTATCTTCAACTACTGAAAAATATCTAGTATATATCTAGTTATGGTAACTGCGTCAATCAAGAATCATAAAGACCGAGGTGCTTAAGTTATCCAATTCGCAAATGTGGCTCTCCCTCTGCCCAAGTGTCTGACAATGACGTCCATTGAGCGTAATGACTAACAGTTGCCCATATAATAGAAGCGACTGCCCCACTGGCTAACTATTGTCTGTCTGTGCGCACACGTACAAATTGGGCATTTGTGCACAACACTTAGGATAATAGATGTTGGGTAGAAGAGCTAGTCAGCCTGGATAAGATCACAAGAGGAATGATTCAGAAACACAAGAGCCAGAAACACTTTAAGCGGTAAGTCGAAATCTGTTTAAAAGAGTGTTAGTGGGCTAGAAATTAACCTAAAAGGACATTTAGAGTTATGTTAACAAGAAATAAAATTGGTTTAATGGATAATTGAATATAGTAATATTATAACTAAATATTGTATGATATTAAACATTTCAACTGAGATAAATTGGATGAAATTATACAAAAATGCATGCAATATAAGTCAAGCTGTTCCGGGGCATTTTGAATCATTTTGGGATGAACAAATTGATAACTTTATAAATAAATAAAATATTTTAATAATCCTATCATTTTATATATATATATATATATAAAGCAAAATAAATAAAGAAACTCATTAAAACATTACAACTAAAAATGCAATAGCATCTGTGCTTACAAAATCACTGCACATTCTGTTACTACTGTAGGAAGAAAAAAAACAAAATGGTACATTTTGGTTTTGGTTCTGTTGCATTTTCCATGCTCTAAATCATTCATTGCACTTCAGCAATGCAGCAAGATTTAGTATTTCAGTACAAACTAACTGAGATGCTACAGTATTTTATCTTAGGAACAGCATCATATTAAATAATATATTAAAAACATAAATTCACATAATATGGTGACCAGTAAGTGCTTACCTTGCTGGACACCAGCTTGACGTTTCCTGAAGCCAGAGCTACAGCTGTGTCAGCCATCACTTCAGCCTTGATGGATCCCAAACCCCCAGTAGCACTAGTCTTTATGAAGCTATCCAACACCACATCAAGCAGGTCTGTGATCTATAAACGTAAAAAAATGGTGCATTCTGTAACTGCTGACTTGCGAGTTTCTATAGACATGGGCCGAATTACTACAGAAATATACAGGGGTGTTAGAGTTTGAAGGCATTTGTCATTGTAAAGCCTGTTTGAAACATTTTGGATGGAATAAGCTCACAAAATCAAATTCCTTCAATAAAACTAGGAGAAACTTTACAATTGTTTGAAAGGCTCACCTGACCCAAGCTGCCCCATATCTTCGCCTGTATGGAGGGGTACATCTGCTTCTCATTGATGGTCATAGTAATGAGTTTGTCCAGGATAGCCGT
>NW_015555712.1:70669-82241 GCF_001515605.1 Sinocyclocheilus anshuiensis
AGAGCTGAGCATTTGGGAAAACAACGAAGTATCTTCAACTACTGAAAAATATCTAGTATATATCTAGTTATGGTAACTGCGTCAATCAAGAATCATAAAGACCGAGGTGCTTAAGTTATCCAATTCGCAAATGTGGCTCTCCCTCTGCCCAAGTGTCTGACAATGACGTCCATTGAGCGTAATGACTAACAGTTGCCCATATAATAGAAGCGACTGCCCCACTGGCTAACTATTGTCTGTCTGTGCGCACACGTACAAATTGGGCATTTGTGCACAACACTTAGGATAATAGATGTTGGGTAGAAGAGCTAGTCAGCCTGGATAAGATCACAAGAGGAATGATTCAGGAAAACAAGAGCCAGAAACACTTTAAGCGGTAAGTCGAAATCGGTTTAAAAGAGTGTTAGTGGCTATAATTTAACCTAAATCACCTATAGGACATTTACAGACATGTTAACAAGAAATAAAACTGGTTTGATGGATAATTGAATATATTAACACTGTAATATTATAATTTTATATTCTATTATATTAAATAGGAGGTATACATTTCAACTGAGATAAATTGGATGAAATTATACAAAAATGCATGCAATATAAGTCAAGCTGTTCCGGGGCATTTTGAATCATTTTGGGATGAACAAATTGATAACTTTATAAATAAATAAAATATTTTAATAATCCTATCATTTTATATATATATATATATATAAAGCAAAATAAATAAAGAAACTCATTAAAACATTACAACTAAAAATGCAATAGCATCTGTGCTTACAAAATCACTGCACATTCTGTTACTACTGTAGGAAGAAAAAAAACAAAATGGTACATTTTGGTTTTGGTTCTGTTGCATTTTCCATGCTCTAAATCATTCATTGCACTTCAGCAATGCAGCAAGATTTAGTATTTCAGTACAAACTAACTGAGATGCTACAGTATTTTATCTTAGGAACAGCATCATATTAAATAATATATTAAAAACATAAATTCACATAATATGGTGACCAGTAAGTGCTTACCTTGCTGGACACCAGCTTGACGTTTCCTGAAGCCAGAGCTACAGCTGTGTCAGCCATCACTTCAGCCTTGATGGATCCCAAACCCCCCGTAGCACTAGTCTTTATGAAGCTATCCAACACCACATCAAGCAGGTCTGTGATCTATAAACGTAAAAAAATGGTGCATTCTGTAACTGCTGACTTGCGAGTTTCTATAGACATGGGCCGAATTACTACAGAAATATACAGGGGTGTTAGAGTTTGAAGGCATTTGTCATTGTAAAGCCTGTTTGAAACATTTTGGATGGAATAAGCTCACAAAATCAAATTCCTTCAATAAAACTAGGAGAAACTTTACAATTGTTTGAAAGGCTCACCTGACCCAAGCTGCCCCATATCTTCGCCTGTATGGAGGGGTACATCTGCTTCTCATTGATGGTCATAGTAATGAGTTTGTCCAGGATAGCCGTTACACGTTGCCGTTTGGCATCGTCATTGTGTTTACAAAAGCGCACCAAATTACGCAGCCAAGGAGTCATATACTCCAGACACAGATGCTTCAGCTCAATGCCTAAAGCACCCAAAAGGAAACACACAACATTTTTGTAACAAATGACACAAAAATGGTGCTTTGCAATGACCATCATCTTATTTAAAAAATAATTTTTGTTTCGGGATCAGTAAGATTTTTTACTGTTTTTGGAAGTCGTATCTTAGGCTCACCAAGGCTGCATTTATTTGATCAAAAACAAAGTAAAAACAGTGATATTGTGAAATATTACATTAAATAACTTTATTTTAAAATATTTTTAAATGTAATTTATTCCTGTGATGGCAAAGCTGAATTTTCATCAGCCATTACTCAAGTATTGAGTGTCACATGATCTTTCAGAAATCATTCTAATATTCTGATTTGCTGCTATAAAAACATTTCTTATTAACGTTGTGCTGCTTAATATTTCTGTGGAAGCCATGATACTTTTTTCCAAGATTCTTAGTTTTATAAAAGTCACTTTAAGTCAATTTTATACATCCTTGTTGAATAAAAGTATCCATTTCTTCCAAAACAAGAAAAAAAATCTTACTAACACCAAATCTTCTAACAATATGTGCAAAACGATGAGTCTTTGTTTGTATGTGACACTGACTTGACTTGCTGAAGCCAGAGATGCACTCTTCCAGGAACTCCAGAGTGAGGTGGGGTTCGTTAGCTGCTAGCGTTTTGCTAATGGACACAATAAAAAGGGTGTTGTTGGCTGGGATGCACAAGCCAGATGTTTCCAGGAGTTGGCCTTCAATCTTCAGGTTGAAGGTGCAGGTTAAGGCACAAAGGAGATTGTACGCAGCTGACCTGTTGAAGGAGTTTTTAGTTAAGAGCAAGTCATTTTCAGAAGCAATCATTTACATTAATATGTTAGTTTCCATTTTTGTAGAAACTGAAGTGGTATTTAATTTTTACATAACAGGTTCTGTCTGGTTCTAACTGTAGGGTGGCAAGTTCAAGAGCCGCCTCAGTTGAACTAAAGACACAAAGGAGCAGTATTAGCATTTCTAATCAGTTCACCAGAACAAAGACAGAAGCCTGCAGATAAAAGGCTCATTGTCAGAACAACAACAGTGGGGCGCATTGGACCATTCCCCCAAAACTATCAAGTTGTTAGGCTGAAAAACAGCCTGAGCATGGCCTAAAACTCAGTCCTCCAAGATGCCAGGCAAAGTGAACTGATTCTCACCTCAGACTGGGGTCAGAGCTTCCCAGGTTGAGGAGGGCGATGTTGAGCAGGGTGCCAGGAACATCTTTAGGCCTGATCTTTGTGTGCTGAGGAATGGAGTCTGGCTGAGAGAGCTCCCAGCGTGTGCGGATGTGGATGATGGACTGAACGATGGCTTCGCACTCCTGGTGCATGAACGTGAGAGGGGTGCCCTGGTTAGCGATGGTCAGTGTGAACTGGTTCTCGTCCACCAGGCATATCTCCTCGATCTCTGAAGCATAGTATATGTCGTTCAGGAAAACAGGCTGTCCCAGGACACGCGTTCGCTCGGCTGAGGTCACCTGAACAGCTGTTGATCCCACCTAGGTAGAATGGGCCAAAAAAAGGAGTGTAAAACTCTGGGATTTACACTCTGGGTTATAGTACCATATAAGTAAATTTTTAAAAACACTAATAATTTAATAACGCTTAAATCTTCTGAAAATCTCAAAATGAATATCAATTTTTATAATGTACAATACAATACTGTGATGCTTGTGTGTGTGTCTATCGTTAACACGAATTAAGAATTTGTTCCCATTAAGACTTATTTCATTTATTATATAAATTTATTTAGAAAAGTATAGAACTTCAATATTAGCCATTTATCAGTTACCAGCCATAACATGAAAATTCTTATAGGCTTTAATATGGGTTAAGTTAAGAAACATATTAACATAGCCAACATTGGTACCTAAAATAACCTCAAAATAACACTTGGATTGAGTTTCACAAATATCCATGAGCTCTTACCTTGATCGACACCTTTGTGTCCTTGTGCGCCAGTTTCAGGGCATTGTGGAACACTTTGAGGTCTTCTTCCAGTGCCAAGGTAGCTGCAGGCAGCTTCTGCTGCTCAGGCTCAATGTTTTCGGCTAGACGTGCAGGCGAGTCGATAAACAGCAGCTTCTTGCTCCCCTTGAGGCCGGTCAGTAGTCGCTCGTGGTATTTGGTGTACTCTCGTACCCAGGTGTTACAGTTGTAGATGTACACGGCAGCCACATTCTCATAGGCAAAGTTTGGAAAGACCACAAACCACTTGGATAAGAAGTCCGTCTTAAAGCGGTTACTGGGGCCCACATGGGTGAGGTCTACTACGATCTCGTAGTGCTTGGCGTAGTATGGTTTGAGCGTCAGAAGGACGTGGTAGATCAGGAGATCCCCATTGATTTGTCCGGTTTTGAACCTAAAGAGAAAAAACAACAATATTTTGAATTTGAATGTGTTTTTGCTTCTAAAGGCAATGCACTGTACGTCTTTGAGAAGTGTATTGTGCGAATAATGTCTAAAATTGTATATATGCCAAAAACAACAATGCATTAGTCATTTCAAACAGTTCAAACATGAGCGGTCTGTACTCTGTACTAATTCCCTTAAATGGCAAACTTCTGACAGCTTACACAGAATGGAAGCTGTTTATCAAATATAGCCATTTTCTACTGTTGTAACTACAGGTCAAGAGCATCTCAACTGAAGAACACCTAAATAACATCAACAAGCGTGAGGGACAGGAAGTGATTGTGCACTGTATCGCAATATATCAAGCCTCATTGCTTCAGGTCGTTCTTCATCATCTACCAGCTCTCCCTCTCTGGATAAGTCCCTAGGAAAGGCTCTATATCTACTTTAGTAAGTACTTATTAATTCACCAATTATCTGTAAAGCTAATGTGTAATTGAGAGTTTGGAAAACAGAAGGCAGGAAAACAAACTACTCATTATCTTTGTTAATGTTTTTTATTATACAGTTAAAGTGGCTAAAGAGTTTTAAATCTTCATTTAACAAAAGATTTGGTGCTTTTTAAACTCCATATACACTAATTAAAATCATAGCGATTCATGTTAAATTATGTACACTACCGTTCAGAAGATTGGGTTAGGTAAGAATTTTTTACGTTTTTGAAAAAAGTCTCTTATGCTCACCAAAACTGCATTTATTTTATCAAAAATACAGGACAATAGATATAGTAAAGCAGCTCAAATTAAATTATAATTTTTCATGTGAATTTTCAGTCACACGATCCTTCAGGAATCGCTGCAATATGCTGATTTGATGCTCAAGAAACATTTCTTATTATCAATGTTGAAAACAGTTGTGCTGCTTAATATTTGTGGAAACATGATCCAATGTGATTCAAAATTCTTAAGTAGTAAGGCATTTATTTGAAATAGAAATAGAAATAGAAATGTCTTTACTGTCACTCACAACCAATTTAAGGCATCCTTGCTGAATAAAAGCATGAACTTATCTTACTGACCCCAAACTTTTGAATGGTAGTGAACATAAATAATGTTTTTTTCTCCATTAGCCAAGTTTTTACATTAAGTTTGAACAGACAAATTGATTGTTACTGGAAACTTATTGCATCATGCCTGGTTAAGACAGCGTAATGAGTACTGCAAAGCTAAATGAACTACTATAGAATATTCAAAAGAACATGACCTGTTGAATAATGGTACTTGTTTGTTACACAGATCTCAAAATACAGTGACAATGCAGACCACAAACGAGCTGATGTACAACACCACCACAGAAGAGTACGAGGTCCTCAACATTTCTTTTGCGACGACTAGTTTGCCTGCAACTGGTGCCGCCGAGATCAGCTGTTTTATCGATGCCCAGCTAGCGTTTATAGCAACAGCAACTGCTGGGGGCATCATCCTGATCCTTCTAACCTCCACCATAATGTTGGCATGTACCGTCTCAAGCCTGAAACGTCATCACCGGGCCCCTCGTCCATCCCGAAGCAATGCAGACCTGGTGAGTGGAACGGGCTACTGGGGTACCGAGAGAAGAGAGGGCGGCATTGTGGGTCCATGCGAAACCAGTGTTCTACTGGAGGAGGTAAAGACAGACGGCGAGGAGGAAGAGATCCATGATGGCGCGGCAGGGCCGAGCCAATACATCACCACTTCTAACGCAGCCGGTGATTCAGAGAGCATCCCGACAGCCATGCAGAGCTCAACCTCCAGGGATTCCTGCATAGATCCCATAAGTTTGGAGAATATGCCTCTGATGGTGTAAAGTATAAGAGCTTTTTTTGTATGCTGGGCTCTGATGTCAGGCATGTTACTTCTCTTTTTGCCTTTTTTTAAAATGTCTTCAACATCTACTGCAGTAAAAAAGTAAGCTAACAAAGGTGCCCAGTTACAAGCGGCCTTACAGGGTTTTTCAGAATTGTTTAACTAACTACAATTTCTGCTCATCCTGTTAAAAGGAAATTTCTTGTAATATCAGATTAATTTGATGGGTCAAATAGTCAGTAAATAGAAAACTTTGACCTTTTCACAGATGAGGTCAATGCAGTTTTCTCATCTCAATCAGCTCTGGAGATCTGTTTAGTGAGGATGACAAGGACAATAAGTAAATGAAATTTCTGTGTATGATTGTATAGTTTGTGAAATTGGTATTTAACAAAAGCATTGTCTCACATTTTGGCAATTTTTTAAATTTAAAAATTTAAAAATGTTAAAATTGTAAAAATTTATGTGATGCTGCAAGCAGCAGCACATACCCAGAAATCGAAGAGCATATTCACTCGCTGTAGATGGAAGCGAAATAGATGAACGCTATCCTCTGTGCATAAATAGCACACCACAACTAAACTGGTGTTGTAATTTCTACTGTAATTTCCACTACAGTCACCAAACTGCATTGCAAAAATAATGAACGCCCATCTGCCATTAGCCGGTCAAACAATGTAGATGAAACAACCTATGAATGGCTTATTTATATTTGACTCCAAATATTAAGCAGGGACAAAAGAAATCACACACTTCAGCTTTAAAATGGGTAAAGCAATACCACACAGCCTTAAAAATCCTGTAACAATGAGCAAGTTTTCTATATCAAAACACTGACATCTCAATATAAAATAAAATGAAATGCTAATGACAAAAATGCTTGTTCTGTTTATCATTTACAATCAGATTTTGATATTTCAAGAGTGTTGCAATGCTACTGTTAACGTAGTTGCCAGATTTTGAAGATGTTATTGGTGGCTGAAAAGTGGGTGTTCAGTGAAAGGAACTTTCCAAGATGACAAAAAAAGAGACATGAGATCATTTCCCTTTAGATGGCTTCTGCTCTGCAAAGAATTCTTATTCTTATAGATAAATTTGATGAAAATTAATAACTGTTCTTTTCAAAAAATTAACATCAATCATTTAAAACATACCTTAAAATGAGCCTCATATCCTAGAACAGAGTTAAGAAACAAAAGTGCTTCTGTTTTTCATACTCTGTTACCAAAGATTCTTTCAACTGCTATAGCAAAAACGAATGCAGCCATTTCACAGCTTCATTTCCTGTCAAGTGAAGTTACGGTTCCGTATTCATCTCAATATGCTTCAGTCTTGAACAAATGCTTCAGAGGATGCCTGGGTAAGTAAATATTCTGCTGTTTTGTCTAGCATAAACCAATAATTGTTACTTGATACTGGACAGCAAAACATTTAAGTGTATATGTTTTTAACATTTAAAGTAACTACATTTACATACAGTGTGTTGGAAGTTGTCCAATAGTGACTGTAAAATAAAAGAAAAACCTACTTTTTTTTCATTGTTAGTCTGCGTCGCCAAGTATTCACTTACAGATTGTGTGCACCATTTGTGTACACAAACATTAGGTTTTGCCTTTTTGAAAAAGATTAAAAAGTTTTAATCGTAAAAGTTTTAATCTGAGCATGCTACATATGGCCTATAAGAATTTTAGGGAGAAAAAACGGTCTGTTGAGTCTTATGTGCAAAAATGTCTTTTTTTTTTGGCAAGGTTCTCTAAGGACACCATGAGGACTACTCTTTGCACACTTGTCTTCCTCTTCTCTCTACCATGGAGTCTAAATGGCCATTTAACGACCAGCAATAAGAATAATGCGGTAACAAACACAGCAGAAAATGCATCATGGCAGAGAGACTACACTACTGATTCTGGAACAGAAAACGTGGTTTCACTTTCAAGAAATGTTCAGATGCCACAACTTATGAGTCACTCTGAGCAGCAAGAGACCAGGCTGAGGACAGCCAATGGTGAAGATGAGGCATCAAGGACAAGGAGAAATGTACATTATGACAAACACAACTTAACTACTATGTCGACACACCCTGAAACGCAAAAGCAGGACGAGGTAATTCAACAAAAGGAACTACAAAAACCAACAGAAAGTTCCCGCAGACCACATACTACATCTCTTTTGCAGACAGAGAATGCTACAGAATTTAATGTCTTTGCTAAACCACCCAATGCCACAAGGGCAGATGTTTCGCCAGAGGAAAAGACAAGCAGTGCACTTTCTGAGACACAGAAAGCCACTCAGGAAACACCTTCTACTTCTGATTTCACTGGGCTCTATGTTGCGCAAGCAAATGAAACAGTCATGGATAGCAACGAAACCAACACAAATAAAGATCTTCCAACAGCCCAGCCCACAATGGAGACTTCAGACCAACCAAGCCCAATGACTCATGCCCACACTTCTGCAACAGCAAATGTGACAGATTTCAAAGGGACTCGAAGCAACAATGGTGTGGAAACCAAAGAGGGGAAAGAAGTCACAGACACGTGGACAAGCACTCAAGGCCCTGAGCTTGAGACTTCATCTATGACTAAGCCAAAGAAGATGTTGACGACCATGAGAAAGACCACCAAAAAGCTAAGACCACCTTCATCAAAAGACAAGCAGCAAGCAAACCCAGGTCCTGCTGTGGCGGCTGTGATTGGCACCACGTTTGTCTTGATGTTCATAGCGATAATCTTTATCTTGGTAAGGAAACGCAAAATGCAAAGAAAGCAGCTAGAAAATCCTGAGTGGGCCGGACCCTCACCGTTTCTGGATGGTGACGTTCAACCGAACCTGCCAAATACAGAGGAATCCGAGGCCATCAATAGACAAGGCTTCAACCAGATGTCCATTTCCAGATACCTCTCCCAACGGCTCTCAAAACACCTGACATTCGGGAGGAACACAAGTGAGGAAGTTCTCATGGGGGACATCCTGCAAGGAAGCACGTTTGGCAGACAAAACCCAGATGAGGTCCAAGCCCCCAATGGGAACCCGACAGCTGCTCAAGACTCAACAGAGAAAGAAGAACACACAATCCAGGAAGGTCAAGAATCTGTGGACTCTTCTGACATCAAAACACCTAGGTCAGGAAGTGAACAAGAAACTGTGATGGAGAGCAAAGAATCAAAGCAGGCTGATGACCTCACTGCATCTATGTCTTCTGGCCCGGATACTGTAATTAAACCTCCTCCACCTTTAGTGTCTATAGATCTTGATTCTCTTTCAGAAGAAGCAGCTCCTTTGCAAACATCAGATGGTGGGATTATTCCACCTGCTCCACCACTGCCCTAATCTCATGTGACTATCTACAAACCAACCAACACACTCATATTTTCTTTCTAAAAATCAAACAAATTATGTACGACTGCTTGCAACCTTGACGTATCAAAACTAAAAGTTCAGGACATATCGAAGAGGTTGTGGGTTTTATTAGCCATTAGGCTTTAATTACGCCACAATCGTTAATCATGATATGCTACTTGCCAATCAATGTCAGCTTAATCTAGAGAGAATCTAACTGGACAAAAAGCTGTGTAGTCCATGATGAGTCATCCATATTCTTGGTCAGGGGTGTCCAATAGGGTTGGGTATCGTTTGAATTTGATAAATTCTGATTCTGCTTATCGATTCCGATTCCCAGTTTCGATTCCAATGTGATTAAATAATGATATCAAACATTTATCCTATGTCCCTTTTTTGCAAACCATTTATTGAAGCTGAATACCATGAACAAAAATCAACAGGCTACATAAAAACTGGACACTTTAAGACCTGTTTGTGTGCAAAATAGAACTGCATGATTCTGGATAAATTGAGTTTTTTTCCCCCCCAATGGAAGTTGTGGTTCTCTCATGATTCTGAAGAAAAAACATTAGACAACTAAACAAAATCACATGTAATTTATGAATTATTGATTAAATGACTCACTCAAGATGTACTTGTTTCATTACTGGATTCTTGAACGAATCTCTTGTATGATTCAAAGACAAATACATTTTAACAGCCCCTTTTCGCCACCTACTGACGTAACAATGTAATCGATAAATCTTAATTTGAAGTGTCAAATTACTTTCAAAAGGTGATTTACTCTATTTGAATTGCTACCATACACATCGTACACACAGTTTATATCTGAACTATAAACTTTTATCCCAGTACTTCTGTGATTTGAAGGTTTGTAACAGAAATAATGATACTGTGTGGCTGTTTCGTTCATGACAGACAGCTGCTCTCTTTAGGTCAATGGCAGTGCGAACGTAAATTTAAATGTTCAAATCACACTGGTGTGATCGTACTCTGCACGGACGAAACAAGTAATCACAACATTGATCGCACACGGTGGAGGAATGAAACAGACGAATCACTGTAATTTAGGAATAGAATCACGCTGGTTTGAATCGTGTTCGCAATCTTTAACGATCTATTAAATTAAAGTGCTGTGTCATGTTGGTGGTGACACCTCTCTTGCAACATGTTTAGCTATCACGTGATCACAACATTGATCACACACGTCAAAGGTTGAGGAATGAAACAGACGAATCACTGTAATTTAGGAATAGAATCACGCTGGTTTGAATCGTGTTCGCAATCTTTAACGATCTATTAAATTAAAGTGCTGTGTCATGTTGGGTTAAAAATGATCCGAAATCAATATTTGAGCAAGTACATAACCAGCCCGTGTTTGAAACTATCGCCTTACTTTAGCCCTATTCACAACGGTCATCTTATAATGTTTTCTAATTTGAGTGGTACGGGTAGGTTTTTGTGGGAAATTCGAGCATGCTGCTGCGTCATTACGTCACGTCTGTAAACAAAGAAGTTGTCCCGGCTACTAGGCTATCGCATGTGAGGATGCTACAGGTGGCCGATCGTTTATAGCATTTTCTCACAGCAGCTGGAATAATTAAATGCATAATTTTTATGGCGGATTGTAATCCAGAAAGGATTATGTGTTTATGAAACACATGTGAATGAGGGCTGGACGATATGGCCAAAATTTATATTTTTGTATTTAGCCTTCATACAAACAAGAAATGTGAAATCACTGTCAAATAAACATCTCAGACTCACCTAATTATTAATATCTTTAACTTCAAACTATAGGCTAACATACCAGTTAAACGTTTTTGAACAGTAAGATTTCTAATGTTTTTTAAATAATTCTCTTCTGCTCACCAAGCCTGCATTTATTTGATCCAAAATACAGCAAAAACAGTAACATTTTGAAATATTTTTACTATTTAAAATAACTGTTTTCTATTTGGAAATATTTTAAAATGTAATTTATTCCTGTGATTTTAAAGCTAAATTTTAGCATCATTACTACAGTCACATGATCCTTCAGAAATCATTCTAATATGCTGATTTGCTGCTCAAAAAAACATTTATTATTATGTTGAAAACAGCGTAGAATTTAAGGTTTCTTTGATGAATAGAAAGTTCAGAAGAACAGCATTTTTCTGAAATAGAAATCTTTTGTAACATTATAAACATCATCTTTATCATCACTTTTGATCAATTTAAAGCATCCTTACTAAATAAATGTATAATCCTATAATCCCCCCCACCCCCAAAAGAAAAATAAATAAACAAAATTATACTGACTCCAAGCTTTAAGTGTATAATATTACAAAAGCTTTTTATTTCAGATAAATGCTGATCTTTGTATCTTTCTATTCATCAAAGAATCCTGAAAAAAATATTTCACAATATTACTTTTGCTGTATTTTGGATCAAATAAATGCAGGCTTGGTGAGCA
>NW_015555712.1:82251-109426 GCF_001515605.1 Sinocyclocheilus anshuiensis
GATAACACTGAAGACTGGAGTAATGATGCTGAAAATTCAGCTTTGATCACAGGAATAAATTACATTTTAAAAGGCCATAGGCAGATTAACCATATGGGCAATTGGGCAAGTGCTCAGGGGCACCACGTCCAGGGGGGCACTAGGGCTGTCACGATTATGAAATTTGGCTGACGATTGATTGTCTAAAAATAGTCACGGTTATTGCGATTAATTGTCTGTTTTAGGGCTTTGGCGATTATGCCGATTATCACGATTAACATGCAAAGCACTGTCACCGTTAGTTTTACTTTTCTTTTTGTTTTCATTTTTGAAAAATTTATCTTTGCGGTTTACCTCACATGAAGGAACTCTTTTATTTATGCATTTGATTCCTCAGTGTTTGCTAAACGTTCTGTAATTTATTAGTCGGTATATAATACAGCATGTGGTGTGTGCCATGCCTCGTCTTATTCGTTTTTGTTAATAAACGTTTTGTCACAAACACCAAACGACAAACGAAACTGAAAGCATAACGAAACAGCGCTTAGAGAGTATACTCGCCGCGTCAGCAAGAGCGCGAAGGTGCGTGCAGCAAAAATTACGTGCATATTGAAGGAAACGATGGATGGTTTTCAAGCGAAAGTCACGTAAAAGACCGCTTCTTAAACCAGAGAAGGTGAACATGCTGGTATTCTTGTGGGGGAAAAAAAACATGCAAGCACTGTCACCGTTAGTTTTACTTTTCTTTTTGTTTTTATTTTTGAAAATCTTATCTTTGCTGTTTACCACACATTACGCTATTGAGGCTCTCTTTTATTTATTTATTTATTTGATTCCTCAGTGTTTGCTAAACGTTCTGTAATTTATTAGTCGGTATATAATACAGCATGTGGTGTGTGCCATGCCTCATCTTATTCGTTTTTGTTAATAAACGTTTTGTAAGCTAGTTTGTCATTGTATCTTACTGATTTATTGTTGTTGTGCTTTTTAATTAAGAATAACAAAGAATCCATCTTTTGTTTTAGTCTTAAAAAAAATTAAAGGTGTGATGTATGTAAGCAAAACAGTGACAACAAGATCGCGAATTCAAAAGTGAAACATCCGAAGCCCGCGGCTTAACACAGCAAAAGAGAAACTCCCATTCACAAAATTCAAATCACAAATAATACTACTGATGATAAAGAACGGGTTGAATGTTAACCACATTCGTTTCCATATAACTATGAACTATGATAAATGTTCATCAGCATGCATTGAATAATCCCATGTTGTAGCGCAAAAATAAATAAATAAATATATTGTGACCAAATTATGTGCTCGTGCGACCAGCTGAGAAAGTTAGTTGCAAAAGAGCCCTGTATAGGCTATACAGTGCATGAAAATCAAACTGGTGCTCTTCTGTTTCTTTTGGTGTATGACTCCCCCTTGTCTCGTATAGAACGCACAATAATTTCAGACAACCGCGGTTAGATAAAATAATCGCGATTAGACGGTTATTTAATTATCGCGACAGGCCTAGGGGGCACCACGCAAATAAATGTTATGCGGTAAAACAAGCGATGTATTCTCAAATGTCTATCTAGCCGTGGCCTATACATAGGCTACCCTTTCATCAGAACGTACTAAGTTCTCTGAAAGTTAGATTGAAAATAATATGCTTCAGCCAGGATAAAGAGTACGAAAAGTGCTCCGAGTTGCTGCATAAAACAAAAAAATTGAGCAACAACAAAAACGTTGCTGGAGACGGGCTTATTATCGAAAATGCAAACTGATTGTCTGCCAGCAGGAGGCGCTGAGAACGGCGCTGTAATCAAAGCAGCTCAGCTCATGAACGCTACTTTATCAGATAAAATAAAAATGCCATCGAAACTTTTCTGAAGACAGTCGGTTCCCTTCAGAATCCTCACAAAACTATATGTAGCTATATACAGTGCTTAACAATTTTATTAGATCGCCCGTCAAAAACTTGTTTAAAACAAAAAATTGTTATCATTGGGCAAATAACAAACTGAAACAACTAAATAGTCTTTATTCACACATAATAACCAAAAACTAATAAACCAAAAAAATATAAATAGGCTTTTTTATTTTTATTTTGAATGGCCTCCTTTGGCCTTTGCATTCTTGCTGGCATAATTTTTATGCACTTTTCCACAGTCTCTGTTGTTACTGACTTCCAAATAGTTTCTAGTTGTATTTTAATTTTGAAACGTGCAGTTCTCATGTTTATTCAACGAAGTCAAACACCACAAATAAATCATGGGAAACACTGGTAATGTATATCGAAATATCGGAAATGTGTTTAAAAATCCTATCACCATTATTGAAAAAAATTATATCGCGATACATATTGATATTGAATTATTGTCCAGCCCTATATAACAATAATAATAATTTGCACTGTTTGATGTGATATGAGCTCATTTAGATTAAATCACCATTGGTAGCGCGATTTATTGTAATGTTTTTTTCCTCAGTTGGTCAGAACAAACGTGGCAGACTTGTTACTTACTTGTTCAGATGACTGGTAATCACCAATACTTAGTTTAGGGCAGCTGTGGCACAAACCTATTGGGTGGTGGCCTAATAAATGTGTTAAGCACTGTATGTGTAATTGCAAACAAGACCATGCACTCATTGTTGCATTTCTGAAAACACCCTTTTTACACAAGAGAGTAAAACATTAGAAAATGTTTTTGTAAATTAAATATATAAAAAAAAAAATGTTATCTAAATTATCACATGAAGCACATTTCATTCATTCATTCATTTTTTAAAATCTAATTATTTTTTGTGGGGGGCACTCTAGGTGTCGTTGCCCAGGGGCACCAAAGAGTCTTAATCCGCCACTGCACAGATGGCTATATAGTTTCAAAAATGTGTGAAAACATTCAGTACTTTCAACCTACAAATCACATCATACCTTAAAGTACAATATCCACACCGGTGCGGTGACTGACTGCCACACATATCCGCGCTGGAGCCGTGCCGCCGCACAACCCATGCAAGGAAGATAATTCCGCACAGAGCTGCAATTGCAGGTTTTCAAACAGAGATGGCGACAAAGAGGCAAAACTTATGGACTGCAGCTTTAAAGGGGTCATATGATGCGATTTCAAGTTTTCCTTTTTCTTTGGAGTTTTTTTTTTTTTTAACATTAAAGCATGTCAACATATTCTGTTACACCAAATACACAAAATAATGATCTTTAAAACAGCATCATATGACCCCTTTAAGTAACCGATTCTGGATTTTCGATTCCCAACCCTAGTGTCCAATTCCTGCTCCTGGAGGACCAATGTCCAGCAGAATTTAGCTCCAACCAGCTCTAACACACTTGCCTGGAAGTCTCTAGTGAGCCTGAAGATCTTGTTCAACTGCTTCAGGTGTGTTTAAATAGGGTTGCAGCTAAATTTTACAGGATAGTGGCCCTCCAACAGGTTTAGACACTGCAGTTCTTGGTCGATTTTCCAAGAAGAGAGAGCCTGTATTTTACATGTATTTTAAATCTGTATATCTGCTTAAGGTTAGTGTAAGTACACCAGCATATAGTTGCTTCGTAGCTAAGAACTAAAAGCTACCAAACTCCAATTCTGATTTCATTAGGTCTTTAAAATGTCAATGCTTTTGTCATTTTAATACTTTAACAGCTAAAAGCTAATGTATGGCTAGCTCAGGCATAAAATCCACAGCATGTCCAGTCTTTGTTCTTATGCACTTAAGTGTGTGTATGAGAAAGAGGGAATGTAGCCTCAATACCCAGTTTGTGAATGAATTACTGCATTGCTATAGCTACTGGAAGCATGTCTGAGCTTCAAACTGAGAGGAACTGTCAGACGAACAGACCCAATTGCAGCTCACTCTAAAAATACAAAGTATTGCAACAACACAGTCTTGTGTCCTTCTTTCCTTCAGCTGTAAAACAAAAAGGTTAAAGGCACAATATGTCATTTTCACAGCTAGAGGGCGCGTATTAAAAATAAACAAATAGACAAAGGCGTAGTTTGATGGCACCGCGACTGAGTGTGGAATCATGGGAGTTGTGGTCTTCATCCACACAGCCGATGCAATCCGACGGGAGTTGCAGGACTGTAGGCTAATATTTTTGCTTATAAGTACCTTAAGATTTTAGGGGTTCATCAACAGTTCATCTAATCTCTGATGCTAATTATTAATCATATGAATCTGTTTTATTCCACAAATTAAAAAATATATATATATTTCTAGGACCAGTAATACGCACTGGATGATGATTCACAAACTTCAGTGGAAAGATGCTGTCTAAACACTTCCATACTACATTAAAATGATATTTAGTCTGCAAAAAAGAAAAATGAAGCGATTCAAGAACCTTTAACTGAACCGAATATCATGAAAATCATTCCACAACCGGTTAAATGAAAATCAACTAACAGACCTGTAGAACTACTACTGAGAAAGGTATGAAGTTAGTACAAGTAGTATACTGTGTGTCTTCTGCAGAGTGATGAATGCAGGGCCTGTGCACTGCCTGCAGCAGAAGTGAAAGGGGAAATGTCAAAGCGGAGTCAAATTTCGAAACAGACCACAAGGCTATTTTCTGCCTTTTGATTTATTTTGAAGAAAAGTCACTTCATCCATTGGGATTCAGCCAGAGTTCAGTGGTTACTTGAGCCATTACCTTTAAACTACTAGTTTGTGGGATGCCAACAACAACAACAACATTATTATTATCCAATTGAGACACCACAACATGGTAAAGCTATAGTACTTTTTTGTTAGGGTTATGATAAGGTTTTAATTTCCTGACAGCATTCAGTTCTTATTGGTACTATTTGCTGCTGCAGGTTTTCTGATTCAATAACTCAAACCCTCACAAAACTTCACTGTGCTGCTATGCAGGTGTTCACACATTTGATTGGTGTTGCTATGCTGCTTTGCTCCACGGCTAAATTCACACCTCATTGGTGCTCTTAAGATGTCCAACTGCACTTTCAGAACACTAGGGGGAAACAGGTGGGAGCCAAATGGAGCATAACAGACCACTGTAACCCAGACCATCCCATATTTATATCTATAGATACATAGCTACATAGATATAAAGACTTGAAACATTAATACATCCTGCCAAACAGAGTAGAGTTCATACAATATACTCTAAACTAACTAAACTAAATCAACAAGATGAATGAAATGAATCTGAGAATTTACTCAAAGACCAATACTGAAATCCTCAAGAATGAAATTAAAGAGCGCATCAACAAAAACAGCTGCCCCTAAAATTAGGACATGGCCATAGAGGCACATTAAACCACGTCGCCCTGTCTTCTGCATTTAGCTGCGTCACACACAGATTAATTCAGCACCTAACGGTACCGTCGCAATGGAGCCTGGGTTCATTTATCAAAGCATCGGTCTGTGTGAGTAATAGGATTTCAAAATATGGCATGTACACAGAAATTGACATGTTACAGGAGAACAAAAAGTGTGAGAGAGATTGAAAGAGAAAAATCAGGGAGATGATTTGGTGGCGTGTGCAGATCCGGAATATAAAACACTGAAGTCAGCATCCACCCCCCCACCCCTCCACCTCCTCATCAGCAGCAGTATGGGTCGACTCTGTGCTGCATTTTGCCACCTCCCCCTCCCCACCATTCGATGATCCTTCATCTCCCTCCTTTGGTCCCTGCTTTCTCTCTCTCTCTCTACCTCCTCTCACAGACATCCCTGAAGCAAGTGGGCAGCCAGCAGCAGTGGAGGCTATCCAGGGGTGCAAATGCTCTGCATGACCATGCCTGGACGAACAGAAAGGCAGGGAAACGGCTAAACCAAAGTAACTCTCGGCTGCCAATGAGACGAAAGGGAGGGGGTGGGTAGAAGAGGGGGAGCAAGAGCAAAAGCGGACAGGACCATGAGACAGTGAAGACAAAACGTGGACCCTGCTGTCATACAAGACTGGGAAAACATATAAGACACCAAGCAACCAAAATCACCTTCTGCTGCTCTAGATAAAAGGGGGAACAGGAAAGAGAGGTCAGAACGGACAACGACATGTTCACAAAGTAATGGAAGGGATCAGGTAAGCAATATATGACATTCAGACAAGAATTAGGAGCGTTTAACTCTCACAGTAAGGCTAACCAAATATGCTCAACCATAAAATGCAGAGATGTTAGGTCAGAGTGAGTCTGCAGTAGAGCATTTTTATTTTAAAAACAGGGACACCTCCATCAGAGCACAAGATACTTTCCCCCACAGAAATTTCTGGCATGTACACACTTTTTTTTTCTAATGGTAACATTAGGTTTTTAGACTACTGGCAAACATTGAACTTGAGATGGACTTACTAATGGATTTACTGAAGTAATGATTAAGGCTTTAATGTCATGTTCAATATTTCCTGCACACTAACGTAGCAACCCAGAACACATGTAACTTCCCAGAACCGAGCATGGCATGATGTGCACACGCACAGAGGTACTGTGCAACGTTGTCCCCAACTGCTCTACAAATGAGGGGGTGGGGATTCAGGATGTAGCCACTGCTACCAAGGCTAAATGCTAGCATCTCAGTGCTGCAGCATGGCAGGGTAGCTCCTGGCAGAGGCTCAAGCTATTAGCACAGACCCACTGAGTGGCTCTGTATGGGTGGTAACAGTGAGACCTGTTGTTAAAAGTGCAAGGGACAGATAAAGTTCAATAAATGAAAATGTCCTTATGGCATGATGTCCGTTGATGTGTTATTCCAGGTGAATAAGGACACATTAAGGCATGAGTCTTTGAAAAGTGCTGCTTAATTCCCAAACAATAAGGTGTAATGGGCATGTCATCCAAAAGTAGGGGTGGTCTTTCTCCTAAAGAGTTCAAATGGTTGATACATCACCCGAGAACCTTTATAGGACCTAGATATAAAGTGTTGAGGATACTGAGGTTCTCATTCTTAAAAACTGAAGTTGATTTGGTCTGTAAAGAACAAATGAGAATATAGTTGACAGAAACATTAGAACAATACTTAGTAGGCATACACTGCAAAATGGTAAATGATAGTCAGGTTTAAGATCTGTAAAAATTTCCTGGAAGATGAACCAACTTGTTTTTTAGTCATTAGTAGAAGGGCTGAGTCTCAACTCCTACTGGGAGACCAACCCATCCACTAATCTCCAGCTTTGGTGTATTTTGTTAGCTTGGATGACAATTAATTTACCTTGAATAAAAGCAAAACCTAGAGAGCAAGTTTGTAACAAGTTTTCCTTTTTACAGGACAGCCCACACCACACCTGCCTCCATGCCGACTAACCTGTTGCTCCTTCTTCTGTTCGGGGTGCGTGTGCTGGCCATTTGTCCGCCAATGTGCACCTGTAGCAGAGGCCATAGAGCTGTGGACTGCTCTGCACGAGGGTTGGCTATACTTCCTGACAGCCTGCAGCACAACATTCATTTCCTCAACTTGTCACATAACCGACTCCAAGATCTCGATGGACTCCTCAACCATTTTGACCACTTAAGAACTCTGGACATCTCATATAACCATCTGCACCACCTTCCTGTTGGTCTGCCAAGAGCACTTTGGGATATACGTGCCTCTGGAAACTACATCCGTCAACTGGAGAAGAACAATACGGCCTACCACTGGAACCTTCAGAATTTGGACTTGTCACACAACTTGCTGGAACGAGTGGTCTTAATTAACAACACGTTGTCCAATCTCCAATCTCTCAACCTTAGTCATAACAAATTCTGGACTGTCCCGACAAACATGCCCTACAATTTGGAGATGGTGGACCTCTCTCATAACTACTTGCTGCAGATCTTGCCTGACTCACTGGATCGCCTTCCCAAACTGTCGAGATTCTACCTGCATGCTAATCGTTTTACCTCGTTGAGCAATGGTGTCTTCAGTCGACTGGATGGACTGCAGCTCCTCACACTTGGAGACAACCCTTGGGCTTGTGAGGATGAGGAGAATATAAACCATCTGCTGACCTGGATGCAACAGACCCCTGCAAAGATCTTGGGCTGTCCCTGCTACACAAGGCCTACATGTGGAGAAGCCCACCTGGCCACTAGGAGAACCTGGCACTCAGCCGCATTCACAGAGCCGCCACTGGGTGGCGATGCTCATCATCCTGGCCACCGAGCACCAATGCAGGTAGTTACATCTGGGTACCTGTCCAAGTCAGCCCAGTTGAATGTGGGTCAATATCCAAGCACTGTCAATACCTCTGGGCCAGGCGAGCAGGTACTGATTGTGGTTGGGGGATTTCTCACATCAACTCCAGATAGCCTGTCCACACAGTCAAGCACAACAATCCGAACACGTAGCACCAAGAAGGTCCTTCCAGGCAGTGCTCACAGCACAAGCCATCAAATCCACATATGCAGCTTTGAAACCACCATTTTGAGCCTTTTATGTACAGCTGTCATCCTCTGTGCTTGCTGATTCTGCATAATCTCTTGAACTAGACCTGCTTCCTTGAGTCTGGAAAACAAAAAAATCCACAAAGAATGCAAAACGAGAGACTTACCTCTTAGGTTTCCATTTTCACATTGTTCTGGCTACCTTCTTGAGCATTTTTCAACATATGCAATCTCTGCCTGCTTCCAATAAACTTACTGCCTTCTACATAATGTGACCGAGTACCGTATGGCTTACACATATCAACATCTAGACATGTGTACATACACTACAATTAGCAGTTTCATAATGTGGAAAATTGAATGTTCTTTCTAGTATAATGCTTGAGCATTGACAGAGATTTGTGCATTTCATTGTTTATTTTAAGTATTAAACAAAACACAAAGTGTAAAGCTGATGTATTCTATGAGTACAGACTCCCTTTAACTATTGAAATAAGATTTATTACAACTACATAAAGTCACTAGGCCCTGCAGAGAGACTGGAAAATGCCAAATGCTTAAACACAGCAAAGCAGAGCTGATAGTCCACATCAAGAGAGGTTTAAACTAAATGGAACTTCTGGTTTCCCCGGATATCCGCAAATCCCATTGTGCCTCTCTGTGCTATATGAAAACCATCAAGCTCGGCCAGCCATTTTACATTCTTGCACAGGATAGTAAATAGATCAAATGAATGCCAATGCTCCATAAAGAGGGGTTTCCTTCTGCTTACAAAAAAAAAAGCACAAAGCTGGTGCGGAGCAGAAAACAGTTGGCACCAGCACTCTTTGAAAATACAGCAGAGCTTGCTTTAAAAAGTCAATAATTTCCTTGATGTATTTGGTGACACCAGTTTAAATGTTTTCTCAGCAGTTTGTTGAAATATGTGCCTGTAAAAAGAAGAGGGGATTACCCAGCTGAGTATTGTTTTTTCCTCACCTACCTTTACATTAGGGCTGCACGATAAATCGCATGCGATATTTAATGCGCATCTTGTCAGAAAGCCGGTTCTGTAATCAGCGGTAAATCTCCATCACCTGCGTGCTTTCACATTGAGCAGCATTAACTACACAGAGCCGTTGTTCACTGACGAGCTGCGCAAAAAATCGCGCGAATATGAACGTGGTTTTGCGCAGGTGATGGAGATTTATGGAGATTTACCGCTGATTACAGAACGGCTTTCTGACAAGATGCGCATTAAATATCGCATGCGATTTATCGTGCAGCCCTATTTTACATCTTATGGGCTTTTACTTGCCATCTCCTCTGGCTTGCTCGCTAGGGGCATTATAAAGCACCATTCTTTGTTAAGCTGCTTTTGAACAATGTGTCTACAAATATCTGTCATATTATGATCACTGACTACTTAGCAGACTTCATAAACTGATGTCTTCATGATATTAACCAAATAAGTAAGCAGTAACAATAATGAGAGAGAAGTAAAAACTAGCCCACTGCTTTGTATTTTAACAGAATTAATAAACAACTAAAGAACAACAGAACACTATTTATTGGTTTTCAAAAACTCTGAGTATGATAATTTACCTGATATGCAAGCTTGTCCTCATCATTATTCACATAAATAGCCCAGATTAGTGACCAACATATAACCACATGATACCTCTTACAACTGCTGTAAAGCTTTATACCTGCTCAAAGTCTCATGGCAGATGTAATAATAAACTATAAAAAGTTTCCCTGAATAAATAGAAATTATACTGATGAATCAACAAACTGATGTAAAAGACTACATTTCCATCAAGTCATGTTATTTAAATATATAGGCTACAATTTATGTTCCCTAATATCCTACTACAAAGGTCTAACAGATGTCAAGTGTGACATCAGTGCCTGTATGTTGCATCAATTAAAGGGATAGTTCGCCCTCAACGAAAATTGTCACCATTTACCCCTCCCTGTTCCAAACTTGCATGACTATGCTGAACACAAAGTAAGATATTTTGATCAAATGTTTTAGTGTTTTTATATACAATGAAACACAATGAGGTCCAATGTTGTTTGGGCACCAATGTTCTTCCAAATATCTTTTTGTGTTCAACAGATTTGGAATAACAGTAACGTTAGTAAACAACAACAGAATTTTCCTTTCTGGGTGAACTATCCTTTTAAGAGGTAGAAACAAAAAATAAATGCATTTCCTCAAAAAAAAAAAAAAAAAAAAACACCTCCGTGGCTCCACCTCTTGCAAGGGTGTTGGTTTTAATGTGTAATACTCAAATAAAAGACAGCACACTACTCTGGCATTCACACTGACATCCTCCTAGAGAATCGAACGGACGGAGAGAGCAATCATAGAAAAGGGTAAATATGACTATTTTATACTTTTATATAAAAGTATAGAATTAAAAAATTATTAGTGCTGTCAATCGATTAATGCACTTTTTTCTTAAATTAATCATGATTAATCCCACCTAACAAAGTTTTTAAATATACTTATATTTACTTATAATATACTTATAACTTTACATTCAATCTTCAAATTAATGTACAAACAACTAAGACAGTATATTTTTAATGGCATCTTTTTTATGACTGAAGGCCAGTATCACTGATACCAATACTACTGATGTCTCTATAAAACTGTTTTCCCCCTAATATTTAAGCATTGATTATAGCCATTCAACATTATTGTATAATTGAGAGATATCAATTTTAACATTTATTAGACTTTAAAAAATAACTTCTAATTTAAGTGAACTCAAAACAATCTTCACATAAACTCATTATAATTAATGTCATATTTACCTGTGCCCTTCAGCAGAAATACACAGAAAGTAAAATTGAAGTTATCAAACACTAAATTCAAAAATGAAATGTAGATGAATCCTTAAAGCTATAAAAGTTATTGATTTCCTCCTTTTTCTTTTCTATGATTAATAGACATCACAGTAGCTAGTTATTAGGTTGTTTTGGCTTCTATTTCTTTAAGAGCTGCTGCTGCTGCTGAATGTGACGCGGATCTGACACGCATAGTATTTTCTCTCAAATCTCTCTACCTTTTCTGACTCACTTCAGGTCTTAAAGTCTCTACCAATAAACTGACGAGTTCAATCGAGGGAGTTAGATGAGGGAGACAGTGATGGGCTACTCCAGGACAGTTTTGAAAACCATTTCAGAGGCATGTTCTTAAATGCAACTCATATATAATATATTACATGCATGCACAGATTTAAGGCAGCTTTAATCACCGTTTTGGTAACTTAATTAGTGGTCGACCGATATATCGGCCGATATTTGGCAATTTTCATCGGCATCGGCATTGGCCGATAAGTTTTTCTGTTTGGCCGATGCGTTCATGGTGGGACTTTTATTTTGACGGCGCACCAGACTTTTATTTTGACAGCGCTGACAGCGGCAGCGCCTGAACACACAGTGCTCACATTCTCCCTCTTGTTCGCTGTCGTCGTTAACTGTTCTGGCCATGGACAGAAGTCTGTCTATTTTTTTTATCAATTTTCAAATGATTTCAAATTTCTTAAATATTAAATAACATTATATTGGCTTTATATCGGCCACCCTGCTTTCCAAGATATCGGCATCGGCTGTCAAAAAACCAATATCGGTCGACCACTAAACTTCATGACTTATCTGACCACGACATTGCATGCACGTAGTTTTATTCAGCTTTGATATGAAAAGATACAGGGTACAGCGTGCGCTGATGCCTTTGTGTGTGCAATTGAAGAGCACGCATTACAAACACAGTGCCGTTTCCGCACTTGTTTGACTCACGCCTGGCGCTGAAGTGAAGTTGGAGCGTGTCTGAAACTTCTCCCGTTTGATGTGGCCCTAAAGACGTTCCTCGACTGAATAAATGCACTTCTTGCCAAGAAAAAAATAAGAGACCTAAGCAGCAGTTGTGAGGGGGGTGGCCAACCCTAGCTCTGCCCCTGCGTTAATTGCATTAAATATTTTTTATGTGTTAAACTGAAAAAATTAATCGCATGCGTTAACGCACTAATTTTGACAGCACTAAAAATTATACAGTTTTTATGTAACTTGAATACAAGTTAATATTGTCATGCTGATAGTTTCAAAATGTAGAATAATATTGGTTTATTTGGGATGTGTCATATGACTTAAAAAAAACATTTACAAATTAAAAGGAAGTGGACCATTATAATTTTATATTTATTGTTTGCTGAACAGTGAAAGGCGAGTATGGCTTCCAAAACTCAAATCCTACTATTACTAGTAGCTGTAATAATTACAAATATCAGCACATCAGTCACCACGAGCACACCAAGCACCACTAGCCTGCCAGGCAACACAAGCACGTCAGGCACCACTGGCGCACCAAACATCACGGGCACACCAAGCATCACGGGCACACCAAGCAACACGAGCACACCAGGCAACACGGGCACACCAGGCAACACGGGCACACCAGGCACCACGGGCACACCAAGCAACACGGGCACACCAAGCACCACCGGCAACTCAAGCAGGCACACCAGGCAACACGGGCACACCAGGCAACACGGGCACACCAGGCAACACGGGCACACCAGGCAACACGGGCACACCAGGCAACACGGGCACACCAGGCAACACGGGCACACCAGGCAACACGGGCACACCAGGCAACGCGGGCACACCAGGCAACGCGGGCACACCAAGCAACGCGAGCACACCAGGCAACGCGAGCACACCAGGCAACACGAGCACACCAAGCAACACGGGCACACCAAGCAACACGGGCACACCAGGCAACACGGGCACACCAGGCACCACAGATATGTCAAGCATCACCACCACATCAACCACCACCGGCAAATCGAGCACCAGCACAACCACCACCACCGGAAAATCAAGCACCACCACAAAAACCACTGCTTCTGTTGCAGCATCTCTTTTACCAATGGGACTGCCTGGACTTCTGTTCTACACTACTATGGTTCTCAAAATCTTTCAGCTGATCTGATTATCATCTCATTTAGTTTGTAACTAAAACCTACAGGGACAGGGCCCTTCACAAGTTGCTAGCACTTTAATGTCAGACTGTCAGATTAATGATAATGTTCTGATAAATACCTGATTGCTTTACAAATCTAGAAAATATGAACTTCAAATGAAGAATAAAGATGAAAAACCTTTGTTGACTTTGCCAACATTGCTAAACCACATTACACATGCATGAGAGTTAAGGATGAGTGTTTGCACATATTTATCAAAAAGTGTATGTATTTGTCATTTATGTTAAATATGACGTACTACTAGGCATGGGCCGGTATGAGATTTTGACGGTGTGATAACCTTAAGCAAAAATATTACGGTTTCACGGTATCACGGTATTGTTGTTACAGCTCTAAAATGTGTTATTTTTAAATGACTGGGTAAAAATAAAATAAAAATTCCGCTGAACACAATATATTTTGTTTTTGAGCAACACAGAATATATTAGGAACAGTAGAATTTGTTTATTTTTTCTTTGATTTGTTTCCTAAAAAGAAGAAAAGTAAAGACTGACATCTTTATTTAACCTAAATCTGTAATTACAGTTATTTAATTTTAGTTATACAATTCATATACATATCATTTATGTCATTTCATATCATTTAGTTATATAATTTTATATACATAATATGATTATTATAACTATACAGAGACAAGATTAAAAGAAAATACCACGTAAACTTTTCTGAAGACAGTCAGTTCCCCTCAGAAACACATTCATATAAATCAATCTTCATATTTTCACATAAATTACATTTTGGAAAACGATTGCATTGTAACGCAGTTTGTGTAAATCCAGAACAGAGACGAGTTGCTTGCAATAAGACAAAAAACGGCCGGTTGCCGATCTCGTGAGTTCCAGGGGCAGCTCCTTAATTTCGGCCGTCCTACACACATGTGACTGACCGCTCGCTCGCACCAACAGGAGGAGGAGGGGTCGTGTTACTCTCTACACTGCACTCAACCTGAGGGATTCCTACACTTTCAGTCTTTGAGGAGACATGAAAAACCGTGCATACCGCAGGAACGGTATAACGTAAAATATTAGCGGTTTTGAAACCGTGACATTTTCCAAATCGCGTATACCTTGAAACCGGTAATTGGCCCATGCCTACGTACTACTGTACAAACCTGCACATCAATAAAACAATATTCTGCAGTTATTCTGTGCATTTATGCAAATATTCCTAAAAACTGCCCTGAGTTATACCGATATATCATGATTCAAAACTAAAGCTCCTACCTGCGAGCAATGTAATAAAAGACAGGATTGCCATTCTTTGACGTGCCAGCTTGGTAAAAGATGTTGAGCGTCTTTAAAGCTTTAAACTCCTCCTTCTCATGGACTTGATGCCTTAAAAAAAAAAGCAGAATATAAATTAGGTCTGCTGATTTAATAAAAAAAAAAATATATATATATTTTACTATTACTATTTCTTAGTTAAATCTGAAGAGAATATAAAAAAGCAAGAACAGTGACCTTGTCATAAATTCCTCAAACTTTGAGCTGGAGAGGTTGAGGCTGGACCAGTGTGTGTCAGCTACTGGCTTATGTTCAGGGGGGCCCAGGTAGGCCAGGAGGGTGGCCATCTTGTCAAATGGTCTGCGGCCCACTGCCTTGTGGTCCCTATGGTACAAGTTTAATTAAAATATTTGTTAAAATCATGTCTATATATTCTGAAAACACTAGTAGAGACCATTGGTGTCAATAGTCAATTTAGTCTCACAATGCTTTTGAAACACTACCCTGACCTCCTTTGCTACATTTACCTGTTGCTGGACAAGTACTGGCCAATTCTTTCTTGGTTGTTCCATAACAGACGATGCAGGGCGAGCACATTGCAGTCACTGATGAAAGATAGACTGTGATTCACAGTGTCACTTGGTGGAGAATCAGATGCAATATCAAAGAAGAACCTGCCAAAATAAAAATAAGGCATTTTGAAGCCCATGGAGGAGCTGATGGGTTTAAAACATTGTGTTTCAAGACCCAATAAAATCACAACTGTCTTGTGTCAACTGTCTTGGGTTGTAGTCCATATCTTCAAGTTTTAAGGACACAAATATACTTGCATATCCCTAAAACATGGGCGAAGTTACACATATACTCATTTAAAACTTCAGGGTTAAATAATACTGTAAATAAAATATTTAGCACACATTTTATTCAATCAAGTGCTCTCTGAAAATTCACTTACAACACGCCTCTAACTGGCAACTGAAAGTAGCATTATAATGTTTCAATAATGTGACACAATTTGAAGCAAGTGTCAAGTATATCGTTCAAAAGGCCTTTTTCTTGCCTTCAGCTGATCCATCAAAAATCTCCACTTGAGAAACAAAAGATCTAATATGTGAGAATCAAACAAATACAAACATACCTTCTGGCTGCATCAAAGTTGCTTTTGACAAAATCATTAAAGGGCCGCATATGCTCTTCTTTTGTGAACAGTACATGATTAGCAATGCTCTGGAGTATCTGAAAAGAGAAGAAACATTGTAGAAATTCAAATTTTGCTATATATAATTTTGCAGTGGGGCCCAGTGTTGTGGTATAAATAAACATTTAATCTTGCCAGTTAGACAAAACACTTCACCACAGATGATGGAAATGAAAGCTATGTATAATATGTATGAACATGACATTACACACCTTAGACATGAGTTTGAGGCCACGCTCGATGCGAGGTGGAGGTTTCTTGTCTAGGATGCCTGCCTCATACGGTGATACAATAGCTGGGTTAATAAAGCGCAAGAACATGGCACTTCCTACTGCACCGATACTGTTCTGTGGAAACCGCTGGCTGACCACCTGCATAAACGGATGAGGGAAATGAGAGGAAAGACAGTTAAGTGCTAGAAGAATGCATTATAGATAAACCATCTAATTACTGCCAGTATATTATTGCCATCATGATGATTTTAATTTGAAAACAACAAAACACAGAATACTAATATACATTTTTATAGGTTTAACATCCAGGAATATTATGAAGAAAGAAAATATATGAAAGTGTGACAGAAAAGAAAGTTAAAGGGGTCATATGATGTGATTTCAATTTTTCCTTTCTCTTTGGAGTGTTACCGCCGGCCTCCACTCACTCAAGCCCGCCGCGTGTGACGCTGTGTGTTTCGTTGTGAAAGCAAAACTACTTTGTTTGGCGTATAAGTCATTATAATCAGTAATTATGTCCCCACTGGATGCAACAAATGCCTCGTTTATAAGGGTTTTTCATGTTTTTGTCTCGTCGCTCCGGCCGAACAGGGCATCACAATAAGGTAGGGGCATAACATTTCCGTCACACGCTTGAGGTATTCGGCCAATCACAACGCACTGGATAGCTGGCCAATCAGAGCACATCTCGCTTTTCAGACCGATGAGCTTTGTAAAAATCGATGCGTTTCAGAAAGGCGGGGCATAGAGGAGAAACAATAATGTACAGTATGTGGAAAATAATGTTTTTTTAACCTTAAACTGCATAAACACATTTCATTACACCAAATACACAAAATAATGTTCTTTTTAGCATCATCATATGACCCCTTTTACTGATAAATGTGTTTTGTATGGAAGCCCGTTTCTGCCACGGAATAAAAATAAAAAAGGTTATTGCGACTTTTTATCTCACCATTCTGACTTTTTTTTCACAGAATTGCGAGATATAAACTCACAATTCTGACTTTTTCTCAGAATTGCGTGATATAAACACAATTGCGAGATAAAAACTCGCAATTCGGACTTTTTTTCTCACAATTCTGACTTTTTTTCTCGGAATTGCAGAATTCTGACTTTATAACACGCAAATGCAATTTATAAACTCGCAATTCTGAGAAAAAAAGTCAATTGTGAGTTTATATCTCGCAGTTCTCACTTTATTTCTCAAAATTGTGACTTAATGTCTCGCAATTGCGAGTTTATATCACGCAATTCTGACTTTATTTCTCAGAATAGCGAGTTTATATCTCACAATTATGACTTAACTCTGAAATTGCGAGTTTGTATCACGCAATTATGAGAAAAAAGTCAGAATTGTGAGATAAAAAGTCGCAATTACCTTTTTTATTTTTTATTCAGTGGCGGAAACGGGCTTCCATAGTTTTGTGTCAGGTAAAACAGGCTCAATTAGAAAGAAAACAGGGCTATGATACATTAAAAACTATGCAGTGTTTGCACAGAACAAACTAATGATGACGGCAGACTTGTATGATAGCAAAGATGCAAATTAATGCTGCCTAACGATTATCAACCATTAAAATACAACAAATATACATACCACACTTAAGCACAAAACAGTCTGTTACTAGCCACAATAAATATTTGCAGAACAATGTGTGGCAGTGCATATACACCCTAAAAATATTATTCATGGAAATTTGGGGTTACAATTTCCCCACACCTATAATAACTGATAATTTGTGTCCTAAATTCTTTGTAGGGGACTAAACTGTTTCCGTCTCAAGTGGCTAAGTCAATCTAATTGGACTGAGACTTAAAATAGGCTATGAGAAGTCTCAGCTTATGAAAACATTTTTTAAGCCTACCGCTGATGAGAGCCAAAGATCCACTTTTGCATAAACTTGCATTAAAATAAAAAAAATATTAATCTTGGTAATTAACTAATTCTTTGTGTATCATCTGTTTACATGCACCAATTTTACATGTAACAATTTCAAAATCTCATGTAAACACATTTACTTTTGTTTTTATATATTTTGATAGTTGCCAGTGTTTTAATATGTAAACACATATTAATCAATCAAAAAGATGATAAAAATGCACCATGCTTATAACATTATGATCATGTTGCAATGGTCCTAGCAAATGGCAAGAGAAATGAAATGAGAAAAGAAAAACAAAAGACAGAAAATTAAGAGTGGGAATAATCAGACATTTTACACCATTACATACATTATCAAGCATGCATATGCACCAATGGTTTCTGAAACTGAAAAAATGCACAACCATTGTTTTGAAGACGACCCAAAGAGCACATGACAAGCCAGAGAAGTGCCAACATGTTCATTTTCCATCATATTTACAGCATGCAAATCACTTCATTAAAAGTTTTCCAAGAAAGACAAGACTCTTCAAGGAGCCAAAATACAGATTCATAACATTTTCTAATTTAAACTTAGAAGTGTTTATACATTCTCAGAAGGTAGACCAAGTCAGTACCAGGCTCAATGTCTGCACATTTGAGGATACACTGTCTTCATGTTATAACAGACCTTAAACCCACGCAAAGAAACAGAAAAGCTGAACTGATCAAAACTGCTCGCTACCACTGACTCAGTACACAAGATGAAATTCAAAGAAAAAGAAGGGTGATCCAAAGCAGTACAATTATTTTGTTTGTTTAGATACTCATTTCCCAAAATGTTGTGTTTAAAATGGAGGCGTCTTCATAAGAAAACTGTACATATTGCAAACATCAGTTTACACAGGTGTTTCTGAACATGTTCTGGCGAAAACCAAAATCCAAAAACATGAAAAAAAATTAAATGAACAAATTCATAATTTAAAAAAAAATCAATAAAACAAACCAAAAAACAGGTTGCACTTATGGTGTGAGTAAACCCAAACTAATAATAAATGGTAACTAAAGGAAAAATAAAATGCTAAAACACTTACAGATTTTTTGTTTTCCTTTTTTTCTTTAACAGTGGCTTTATTCAGAAGGGAGTGGCAAGTAGCCTACAGGGCAGAGATGAGCACAGAGAGGTCACAGCAGCTACACAACTGCACTCAGCACAGCCACAGTGCATACAAACAATGAAGTAGGAGACAACACAACCACTGCCTTTCTAAGAGCTGATCTACGAACAATTTCATTCATGTTCATTTCAGTGATTAAGAAACACCGGCTGAAGCTCTCCAAGCAGAAAGTAAAGCAAAAGCAGTAAAGATGCTACAGTGGAGGAGAGAGACAGCTCTAGGCCCAAGCAAACAAAGTGTGAATAATATGTTAAGAGTGTAAAGATAAGTTAACGCTAGCTGCAGGAAATTAAAGACCAGAATATGTGTGTCGCATGTATGAGAACACAAGTGGGCCATGCAGAAGAGAGCAGGACTTGTGTAGCAGGACTGATGGTTGCAACTGATTTGATAGGATGAGTTATCAATTTTTTTCAGTCTGTTTCCCCAGAAATGAAAGACTTTGTCTTAAATGTATGTATCTACTAAATGGAAACTTTTAAAGTCGGCATGAAATCAAAAATGACAATTCTTAGTTTTGGATGGAATACTGTAGTGTTTATTATAAATAATTTATCCGTGCACTTTATTATTTTTTTTAAATTCATGTGCCCTCTTAATTTTTAATCAAAACCGTTAACCTCCCCTCCTCCTCAAAACGACTCCTCTACTCTTCCGGTCACGAGCTATGGCGCAAGGGCGGAGCTATCTGGAACTGCCAGCAGCTGCAGTGACATCAGTGACGTTTGGGGGGAAAAGCTGAAGCTGATGCTTCACTTTATAGCACTGACACCAGTCATGAGGGAGTACGTTACCCTTAAATATTGAAAAGATATTAGGATCTTACGACAACATTACTCTTTCTTAGAACATCGCAAACTATTATTATTATTTTTTCATGAATATGACTTAACCTGATGGAGGACGCGCTCAGTCATTCAGGCAGTCTCTCTCTCACGCTGTTTAGGCATGTTTTGTGCCATCATCCTCGATAAAAAAAAACATTTATTCATGCTAGGGTGTCGGCGGTGAATCCAGTGGAGAGAAATCCCCCATCACTAACTGCAAACTGGCATTCAGATCTCCCTCCATTTTGTTGGCAACGCCCCAGCTTCCAACAATCCAATCAATTCCCGAAGGATGAAATCAAGTCCCACCCTCTCATTTCAGATGCCATTTCACTTGGATATACGTCACAGCAGAGAAGAAAAGACAATCGTAACTTCCGTTTCATGCCGACTTTAAGAGTCCAATAGCATAGCAATGACCTCAAAGCTAACTATGTGCCACAAAACTATCATTTAAATTTTTATGGGACTTAACAAGCCAACCATCACAACCCGATCATCGTGATTACAAACAAGACAAGAAAGGCCATGAAAGGAAACGACAAGCAAGAAAACAAAACTACATGTAAATAAGAAAGAGGAAAAGAAAAGGTGTTTTTTCATTCGAAGAATTATTTTCGATGCTTAAAAAAACAACTTTATGCATCACCGTCCATAAGATGGTGCCCTTGACAGAGTGCAGTCACATCAGAGATGTGAGAAAAACAGTTGGTACCTTCAAATGAAAACTTTGTACTTTTGTTTCAGTAAAAAGACAACTCCATAAACACCCCCTTCTATTTCTTTCTATGAAAAATAACAAATGGTTTTTGTACGCACAAATGGAAGTGATTTCAACTGCGATTTCAACCCCGTATGTGCTATAAATATGGATTATTGGATATTATGATTCATACCTGCTTGTGACATATAACAATACAGCTTCAAGCACTATCAAAATGTTTCCTTACCAAACTGAATCTGTAATGTCTGTTGTTGCATGTAAAGCAGCAAATGATTTAGCAGATCTTCTTTGCCATTTGTAATCATTTTCCGATACATTAAACTTTAACGGGGATACCGGAAGTATGAAGGATTGTATCAGCCTGATATGAAAATCATCTTATCATCACTCCTTATTTAAATCCCTTAAAAAATGATTTAATTCTAGTCAGTATTAAGAACAAGTTGTAGTATGATTTAACTGAAAATGTTTGCACTTTGAATGCCACAATCCCATTTTGCCATTCAAACACAAGAAATTCTATGACAACAGTAGCATTTCAAATATTCTTACATATCCCTTTTTCGAACATTATAATAACAACATAATAATAACAACATAAAAATAACACATAATAACCCTATTGGAAACCAGTTATGGGATGTAGATTACCGTTTAAACATGTGGGGTCAGTAAGAACTTTGTTTCTATTTAACAGGGATGCATAAAATTGATCAAAAGCAATAAAGACTTTCACACTGTTATAAAAGATTTCTATTTCAAATAAACGCTGTTCAATCCTGAAAAAAATGTTTGATGGTTTCTACAAAAATATTAAGCAGGACAACACAGATATTAAGAGCACCAAATCAACATGCTTAAATGATTTCTGAAGGATCATGTGACAGTGAAAACTGGAGTATTTCTGAAAATTCAGCTTTGCCATCACAGGAACAAATTACATTTTTAAATATATTAAAATATTAAACTGTAAAAAAAAATATTTCACAATATTATTGTTTTTACTGTATTTTTGGTCAAAGAGGCTTCTTTCATCAAAACATCCCAAAAAAAAATGATGCCAACCCCAGACTTTTGAATGTATCTCAAGTGTGCATCCGAAGGAAATGGGGGCATTTAAACCGTCTGATATATTCGTACACAGACAGACAGAGGTGAGCAGCGGCATGAGACAGGATAAGAGCAGGTTCTCTTGTTAGAAGTGACTGGAAGACTGATCAGTGGATATTCAAGCAAGACAGCCACAATGCAGTCATTCAGAGGATGCAGTAACAGTGGTTAAAAAAAACAAAAACAGACTAGCATTAGGCAGTGAGCGTACCTGATACAGACAGTGGCACACACTGCGCAGCTGTGGAGGGAACTCGTTTGAAGAGTTGATAATTGCCAGGAAGAAGCGGTCTGTGATCTGCAGCAGGTTCTTCTGGTTCTCCTCCAGGTTCTCCACTGGTTCGAGCCTAAACAGGAGATGAGAAGTTAAACGTTTCAGCAGAATGACAATGATAAAAAACCATCTGTACTTTGAGGAGTGTTTAAATGTACATCATGAAGAACTCCTTTAAAGGTGACCTATTATATCAATATAAGTCTCAGGTGTCCCCAGAATGTGTCTGTGAAGTTTCAGCTCAAAATATCCCACAGATCATTTATTAAATCATTTTAAAAATGCCTAATTTGAGTGGAAGCAGAAACACGCTGTTTTCATGCACGTACCTCAGATATTCTGCCAAAAAACATCTGTTTGGTTTTGATTCTGTCTATCGCACTGAAATCATGCGTTTTAAACCATATTAGTTTAAACTTCTCATATATGGTTTTTTGAGCGCACACATCTGAAGTACGCACACAGAAAGCGACTGCCACATGGCATGTGAGTACTAAACTCAGTTCTCTTTCATCTATTATTGCGCTTAAACGGTCAAATACAAACAAGTTTACAAAAACAGTCGGGTATGTCTGTGAAGTTAAACAGTTGGGAAAGAAATTGCATGTTTATATTAGATCTGTGTTGCAGCAGTGTAATATAAAGTAAATAAATCAATAAATCCACTGCTCTCTTGTCTCCTCTGAGGCTGGGACTCTAAATAGTGTTCTGTGCTGTTCTGAAGTAAAAGCTAGACCTGACTAAACATCATTAACAATACGAGTTTTACAGCTAGGTAAACATGCCTGGTAGGGTCTACTTCAAAACTGATTTGCTGCCACTCCGGTGTGGTAATAATTCCTCTCAACAGTGGCTCCAGAAGCTTCTGCAGATATGCAGCACCATAGACCTGCAAACACAGAAAAGCCCGATTTTAAGTGCACATACACTACTGTTCAAAAGTTTGGGGCTAGCTTCGCCATCACTGAATGAAATTAAATGTGCTATCACTGACACCATTTCACGTTACCTTAAAGCAAAAGGTCATAATCTTGCTGGCAAGGCTGTTTCCTCTGAAGAGGGTCTGCATAGAGTCGGCCAGCTCCACCTCTTTAGAGAACATGTTCCATAGCAGCTGATATAGCAGATGGCGAGAGTCGAACAGTGTCACCAACACCCTGGCCAGTTCATCCTGAAAACCATCAGAACATTGAGCACAACAGCTCTCTAATGGCCAACAATACACACCCAATGCATTACTCGCTGTACAAAACAGAGTTAAATAGATAGCGCATTTTAAAGAATGCTGGGAACCAAACAACATTACTCATGGTCCAGTCATACAGTTTTGGAACAAAATGAGGTTGATTAAATGACAAAATCTTAATTTTGGGGTAAACTATAACTTTAAGGCCCGTTCATAATGACATATGAAGAAACTGTAACATGAAATAACTATTTTCTGCATCAAAAACAATTCACATGAAATTTTTATTATTGTGTTACAAATATTTTAATATTTTTGTATTAATTGTTTAGTACCTAAATCTAGCTTCTGTGTAAGAAGAAAAAAAAGATTATGAATATGAAAGTTTGCTTTAAAACCTTTTCATACATGTTTTTTTAAATAGATGTTGGCTCTATTTAATTCTTATTTTTTCGAAACTGTAAAGGTTAAACAAAGTTGTTCATATCTCTCACCCATTGAGAGCAGGGGACCACATTGGCCAGTGCCATGGCTATGGGCAGCTCGCCCTGGTCTCCCATCATGGTGACCAGCTCAACAAGTCTCTCAAAGCGGTCTGCAAGCACAGTCTCTGCGAGCGTGTCAAACTCTGTCCCTTGCTGAAGGATCTTAGTGAGCACCTCCATGAACGTAGCTCGTGTCTGCAGGTCCTTATGGTACCCCAGACCTGTTCAAAAACATCAACAGTCAAAACAACTTAAGTACAATAAGAATCCATGATAATGTCAGCATTTCTCACCAATGGAGTGCATGAGGCCGCTGTCGACGTTAGCATTGAGCAGGTTAGACATGGCCAGCACAGTACAGTGTCGGAGAGATGCCAGTCGTCTAGACATCCCACGTTTCCGCCCTGCCACCTGCTGGCCATCTTCCTCGACCTCGCTGCAGTCATTCAACAGGTTCATGAACAGCGTAAAGTATCTAAAGGAGAGAGAGAAGAGATTATGGACTGAAAATGGACCTTAAAAGACAAAACAAAAGAGTTGGATGAATGCTCCTACTTCAGGAAGAGCTGAGACTTGGCCTCCATGAGCTCAACGCCATCACCCTCCTCAGGCTGCAGGGGAAGACCAGCCAACAGAGACACTACTGCCTCCATACTCGCCTGGTCCAGATCCCTGCATGACACATTCACAAAAACACAGCATGAGAAAAGAATATAAAGTGAGAGTTTTCAGGTTTGAAGCCACTACACATATTATAAACGGCAGGAAGCTACAAAGACAATACCGGGTCAGACATTTGATGTCATCATCTGCTGCTTGATTAGAGGTTCCCATCACCCAGTCTGTGAGGTACTCCACCATTTTATTTCTAGGAAAAGCAGCAAAGTCAGTCATCTCACGACCTCACAATTCACAAACTCAATCATCATAACAAATTGACAATTTTGTTTGTTCAGCGTCAGTAAGATATTTTTTTAAAGAAAAGTATACTTTTATTCAGCGAGGACCCCTTCAATTAATCAAAAATGACATTAAAGACATTTAAACAGTTGCAAAAAGGTTTCTATTTCACAAATGCTGTTCTTTTGAATATATATATATATATATATATATAAGGCAGGGCTATTCAACTAGCTTCATTTGAGGGCCGGATTATCGCACTGAAAATTTGAAGGGGGCCAAGGGGATGGGGGCCATCCCGATCTCTTTCTGGAGGGCCTATAAAATTAGAAATTAAATTGAAATGCATATTCAGCAGTAAAATGAACTAATATTACCAATACTAAGATTCATAAAAGGTTAACAGAGTGCTGTCTGTCAATCAATTAACAAAATAATGAATTAATCACACATTTTTCTGTAATTGATCATGATTAATCGCATATTTATATTGTCATCATTTCACATTGAACCTCCAAATTAATGTAGAAACAACAAAGATGGTATATTTTAAATACGTGTTAAATGGCATCTTTTTACTAAGTAGCCTATTATTAATGAAGTATTGATACCAATACTGCTACTGGTGTCTCTATTAAACTAAATTAAATTAAATTCCCTCACTTTTACCTATCAATTATAGCCATTCAACATTACAGTATAATTGAAAGTCATTATTTTTAACATTTAATAGGCTCTGAAATATATAATTTTAATTTAAGTGATTTTAAAACAACCTTCACATAAACTATCAATTGTATATGCATAAACTATATTGGTTAATTTTTATTCAAGCTACAAAAGTTCAGCAACAATCAGCAACTAGAGCAGTTCTCTTTTTCTTTTGTTCTTTGATTTACGTCAATGACAGACTTCAGCAAGTTTCACTTTAAAAGCAGCGCTGTCTCTTTAAGACTTTGTAACCCAGTTAAGACTACGTTTACGAGGTAACTCGCCAAAACCACGCATTTTGTGTGTATTTACATAATAGTGTGTATTTTTGGCAGTCTGTCTGAAGCATCTCAGCGTATGTGTACAGCTGAACACGCAGCCTTTCAAACTATACGTTACTTCATTTGATCAATTTCGTCCGGTGTTTGTGCAATTTTTTTGCCAGAAGTTATGACCGATAACACTGTCTTTATACTCGATTAAAGGGGTCATATGATGCGATTTCAAGTTTTCCTTTCTCTTTGGAGTGTTACAAGCTGATTGTGCATAGATAAGAACCCTGAAGTTGCAAAGACTAAAGTCTCAAAACCAAAGAGATATTCTTTATCAAAGTTAAGACTCTGCCACGCCCCCCTAAAACGGCTCGTTCTAACAGTGTGCGCGCGAGCGAGCGAGCGAGAGAGAGCACGCTAGAGAGAGAGAGAGAGCGCGAGAGAGAGAGAGAGAGAGAGCGCGCGCGAGAGAGAGAGAGCGAGAGAGTGAGAGAGCACGAGAGCACGAGAGCGCGAGAGCGTGAGAGAGAGAGAGCGCGAGAGAGCGCGAGAGAGCGAGAGAGAGAGAGGGGGTCACATCACAGTGGAGTCAGCTGTCTTAACCGTGGACACATACCAGCTTCATCATTGTGTCTGTCACGTGACTGTTCCCCTTTTGGGCTTGAACTGATGGTAAAACTGACATTATTTACTGTCTTTACATTTATTTTGAAAGATGAAGCTCGCGATTATGGTAAGGGGCGTTACATTTCCGACGAGTGCTTGCGGTGTTCGGCCAATCACAATACACTGGGTCAGCTGGCCAATCAGAGCAGACTGCGCTTGTCGGAAGGAGGGACTTTGTAGAAAATGAAGCGTTTGAGAGAGGCGGGGCATAGAGGACCTACAATAATGTACAGTATTTGAAAAATAATGTGTTTTTTGAACATTAAAGCATGTCAACATATTCTGTTACACCAAATACACCAAATAATGATCTTTAAAAAAAGCATCATATGACCCCTTTAAACTAGAGTTGTGGATATCTCATAACTCCCTCATAAACGCTTGTCAACGCTGCAGTCTATTGCTGTTGCGGTCTCCATAGATTGTTGTTGTTGTTGTGTCTCTTTCTTTTCTTTTTCGTATAGTCTGGGCCAGTGTTGCCACCTTGTGGACAACAATTCAAGGCATATACGCGACCTGCATGTACTTCTACCTCAGGCCGGATAAAGATTGGCGGGCCGGATTTGCCTCCGGGCCGCCAGTTGAATAGCCCTGATTAGGGCTGGGCAAAAAATCGAATGCGATTTTCATGCGAATCTTGTCAGTAAAGCCGCTTCTGGTGATTAGTAGTAAATCTCCAGCACGTGCTTTCAGATGGAGCGGCATTTACTACACAGAGCCGTAGATCACTGACAAGCTACACAAGATCCCGTTCAAAATCGTAGGCGATTCATTGCCGATTTTGAACGCGATTTTGTGTAGCTTGTCAGCAGTGTTGGAATAGTTACTCAAAGAATGTAATATATTACTCATTACTAGTTACTCATTTCAAAAGTAATATTGTTGTTACTTTACTTATTACTTTCTCGCAACAGTAATTAGTTACACTACTAGTTACATTACTTTTTCTTCACGCCCCACAGAAGTTGTAACT
>NW_015555712.1:109708-110565 GCF_001515605.1 Sinocyclocheilus anshuiensis
TCAATAATATTTAGGCATTGTTTCTTTTCCTAAATCCTCACCGTCTAACCCTCTAATTTCGCAGGTTTATTTTATTGTTCTTATTCATCTAAGGGAAATGAAAGATTTCGTGGCCATGAATTAAGTATTTGTTCGATTTATTAATTTGTTCCCTCATTTTAGTTAAATCATGGGTTAAGGAACAAAATGAATGAAACATGGACAGAGGCCACAAATTGATAAGTCGTATGAACGAATGAAGTTGTAGGAATGTCTAGCCTATCTGTCCTGTGTCCCGCAGCCCTGCAAAGCACAGAGCCCGATACGAAACAATTATCTGGGGAAATTACTTAGTTATAGGGATGCACAATATTGGATTTTTGCCCGTATCCGATAATTTTAAACTCAATTTGGCCGATAGCCGATGCCGATATATAATTATTTTTTATTTTGGTTAGTTTTAACAAGAACTTATTTATTAGAATTAAATAAACAATAATGAAGCTCTTTTATAATGACAGTACATTGAAGATTTGAAAATAACTGTAAATAACTATATATCACTGCATTTACACGATTACACATAATGAATAAATCAGAATATATAAAATTATTTAATTTAAGTGTCATGTTTTTGCTTCTTTTTTTTTTTAGAAGTAGGCCGACAGCGCCCCTAGGAAATTAAGCTTGAAGCTAATTGTCATTTCTCCGTTACCCATACACGATTATATTATATACGATACCCATATAAATTGTTATTTTATTTAGGCCTATTGTTTACATAGGCTATACATTTTCCTTAAAGCATCCTATTTTGTCCCAGGGCTTGAAAACCTGTGCCTAGGCTAGTTAGGTCCATGCAGAAACTAGTGAACGAC
>NW_015555712.1:110900-128699 GCF_001515605.1 Sinocyclocheilus anshuiensis
ATTTGTTCGATTTATTAATTTGTTCCCTCATTTTAGTTAAATCATGGGTTATTTAAGGAACAAAATTAATGAAACATGGACAGTGGCCACAAATTAATAAGTCGTGGGAATGAATTAACAAGTTGTAGGAATGAATAGCCTATCTGTCCTGTGTCCCACAGCCCTGCAAAGCGCAGAGCCCGATATGAAATAATTATCTGGGGAAATGACTTAGTTACTACATTTCTATTGCTTTCCATGTTGAAGAACTTTGTGTTGTTTCTATTTTAATGTACTTTTAAAGTTTAAATCACATTAAAAGCTTAATTTGTACATTATGAATGAATGTTGATGCATTTATATACCGTCACCGTCATTCACAGCCGCTCGCACGTGTTTTGCACATGAGCCGCACGCAGCCCAAAATTAAACAGCTTAATCGACCATCGATAGCTTTAATCTATTGCATCTCTTATCAACAATTAATCGATCATCGATTAATCGTTGACATCCCTAGTTTCAACAAAAATATTAAGCAGCACAAACGTTTTCAACATAAGCAAATCATCATATTAGAATCATTTCTGAAAGGTCATGTGACACTGAAAACAACAGTTATCACTGCAGAAAATTCAGCTTCGCCATCATAGGAATAAATTACATAAAATACATCCAAAAATAAATCATTTAATTTAAATTGTAATAATATTTCACAATATTAATGGTTTTATTGTATTTATGATCAAATAAATGCAGCCTTGGTAAGCATAAGAGACTTCTTTCAAAAACAATGTTAAAAATCTTTGAACGTTAGTGTAACTGTGATAGAAATTTCTACTATATGTAGTTAAAAATATACTGTGTATTGCTTCAACAGGTATGTGTAACCCTCTAACCATACAGGAACATAGAATGTGACAAATACATTCATTGTAGAGAAAGTGTCTTGTTATAAATCCAGTGGAGTGTAATCTAGGTCTATCATGAATACACATCGAGGAACATTGTGCATAAGTCTTCTGGGAGCAGAGAATGACCGGCGGGCATCATGACTCTCTTGTAGCCGTCACACATACTGCATCACTTGATTTGATCTGTGCCTTCCTAATTTTTTCTAAAACAAAAAACATTTTACCTGAATTTCATCTCTTGGCAGAAGGAGAGGTCGTCCCTGCGTTCCATCATCACCTCCACTAGCTGGCACAGCTTAGTTTTGATCTGAATGGCATGGACAACATTCCCTAAAATACGCACATACCTGAGAGAGAGAGCATAAAGAAAAATCCTTTAATGGAAAAATAAACTTCTTAATGCTCTTTATATTAAAATGCCTAACCTCTTTTTTTTTTTTTTTAAAGAGCATAGGAAAGTGTAAATCAAAGTCTCACCTAACCAGGTTGAGCATCATGGTTTCAATGCTGGCTTGACCGAGGTGCTCTGAGCTTCCTTCAGTGTGACTGTCAAGCAGGTTCTTCATGATGGCGATGGTCTGCTCTACAAACAGCGTGTTTGTGTCTGTAATGGGCACCTATAGAAGAAATTGAGAAAGAACAAAGATGCTGGCACAGAATGTGGCTGATGCCTATGCAGAATGTGATGTGATACTGATAATATGATATGAGATGAAAATACTACCGCATTTACAAAAGATTCCAGTGTTTAATGCATGTTAGATCATTCTAGATTAAATAGATCACTAAATGCTGATGAGACAGTATTTAAAAGGAGTGCACTGTCTGGATTGATCTGACAATGTTGGTATTCTGCCACCTTGTGTCCAAAACTATACATGACAGCTATTTAGTGAAGAATGCTTGATAAATTTGAGTAATTTGTTCTATTTGTTGCCAGTATGTTGTATAGAAAATTAAGTATAAATTTAGGAGCATTTTTGCATGGTGGCTTTATCACGAAAATTAGATACTGTTGAACTGAATTTACAATCATTTACAAATATTTACTAAATATGATCAAATATTTAAATATGCCATAAATAAATATTTAAACATACAAATATAAATACACACTCATATACAAAAAATATACAACATAAAAAATATAAAACCTTTATCTGCAAAAAGCATTAATGCTCTGAAATAAATGTTATTATATAATGATTTTACAATCATTTATTTTCATTATGAAATTCCTATTTTATATATAATAAAACATTTGCTTTTTATTTGAGTGCAGTATTAACTAGAGCCCAACCGATTTTTTGGGGGCCGGTACCGATACCGACGGACGGACGACGATAATTTTGGACACTTTCCCATTCATGTGTCCAAACTTTTGACTGGTACTATATATAGAATACAGGATATACATAAACAGAATATATATACATAAACACATTTTTTGCAATGATCACTCAAATGTGGTGATCAAATACTTATAATGACGTGACAAAGATATGTAATGGAGGCAGGGCAATTAACAATTTAACAATAAACTTTATTATCCAAAATGAGTCTGACATCAGTGCACTGAACAAGTAAAGTTAAAGTCTATTCAACTTTATTTCAATTCAGTTTCATTCAACTTTATTCCGTTGAAGTTTATTTCACTTCAGAACATTCATTCACGGATTTGCGCTACTGTCTTCACACACAGACGAAACTTACTAGAGAAGTGTTAAGTGTGACATAATATACCTCTGTAAATAAATACAATATAAATTCACGACTCGCACACTTTAATGCCCTTTGAATGTAACGTGTACGTTCCCTTGGAACTGGAATAATGGCGGAATATCATGTGAAGTCCACTTCGCAGGCACTTATAGTCGAATAAGACAACGCTTGAATGCTGCTGTCTGACCTCCTTACTGAAGTGAAAGTGTTAGCTGTTGTCACTATCTAGCGAACACGGCGGCGGATCTCCACCAAATTCGGGGGCTCCCTTCAGCTCAAGGAGCCCTCTCGAACGCCACCCTCCGCACGTCGGTAGCCCCCCGGGATAGCCAGATCGGTCGGTGCCTGACCCGCAAATTTAACCGCCCGTAACTCCCGGACCCCGGGGACTATCGACACGGGGATGGTCTCATTCAAAAGGGGGCCTCGAGACGTACACTTGATTTGGCGTTCGAGAGGGTTCCTTGAGCTGAAGGGACCCCCCGAATTTGGTGCGGATCCGCCGCGCCGTTACGGAGATATGGCCGTTCAAAGTTTCAATGGTATTCCATTCACTTAAGCTTTATAGCGTTTCATCCAGGTTGCCAGTAGCAAACAATGGAGAAATTACTGGACAAACTACGTAATTACACCATTTACAAGCATTTTATCTGCATTTTATGTTCTGTAAAAAAAAATGTAATATCGGTGGCATATCTGCGGCATATCCGCCGATACCGATATATCTGCAACAGGCTCCTATCGGCCGATAAAATCGTCAACACGATATATCGGTCGGGCTCTAGTATTAACCAGTTCTTTGTGAGAATGATCTTTATGTTCTGAATGTGTTAACTTACACCTCCACATACATGAAATAAAAATATAAAGTGCAATACTTCGAAAACAATATCTAATCCTACAGTTGCATGCCATGATTATCATCTCTTACCGGACCCTGGGTCTCAAAAAACCGGCCGATGCTGTTGCGTAGCTTGGTGAAGAGCATAGGGTAGAGAGCTGGACTTAGCTCCAGTCCCACAAGGTCTTTGACGTTGGTTCGAATCTGCACGCCCACCTTTTCATGTGTACAGACCATGAGACCAAGCAGACGGTCCAGAAACCTGTTAAGAGACGTCTCGCTGTTCACCTCACAAGAGCCCATAGAGATCATGGAGCCCTTGCGTTCGGTTAGGGGTCCCATAGGAGGACTGTAGGTGCCTAGGCTAGAGGTGCTGCGCTGATGGAGACAAACCCCTCCCAGGGCACACAAGAAACCGGTCATGTTGATCCACTCCTGAGGACAGAGGAAAAAATAGTTTGTAGAGGAGGAAAAAAAAGTTATATACACCTTACTGATTATCATTCTTTTAACTACCTGTCCATCTTCCACTTTGTTTTTCGGGTGGTTGAGTATCTGTTTAGTAGCTTGCTCCCATTTTGCATATGTGTCTTCCCATGCCTAAGATTGAAAAAGGTCAAATTTGAGTCAACTAAAATGAATAGAGAAGCTGCAAAAAGTTGCAATGGATCTGAATGATTAGCAATTAATACCTGGAAAAAAAAATGTACATCTTAAATTCACATAAGTTGACAAAAATAAATCCTTACCTCTACATTTCCAGCTGTAGGGCGTTTTATCCTCCTTAACAGCGCCATCACTCTCTTCTGAAGTGTGTTGCGGCCTGAATGCACATATAGTTTGCAGGCTGTTTTATTTTACAATGAGACCAAACATTTTTTTCCAAGAATCCATGCCACTAAATCATAATGTTAATCAGAATTTATGATTATCAGTATCAAACGTCATATATTGATGGGCAAAAATTAATTAATTAACTAAATATATGTATTATTATTATAATATCAAATGCTATTTTCTTTATATATCCATAAATAAATAAATACACATAAGTATTCATGACCACAAATAAAAAAATAATACATTCATTCATTCATTTAGCCACATTGGTATTAACTGTTTTACAAAAATATTACCACATTAGTAATTATGGTCTTAAATGAATAAATGCATTTATCAAATTGTACATTTACACAAGTAAATATATATATATATATATATATATATATATCACTTCAGTGCTAGCTGAAGTGCACAAAAAAAATACAGTGTCCCTAAAGCTTAAAGCTGCCAGTCTAATCCTATGTCACGGAGACTGTTGTACTACTAACCTGTAGCCATCATATTGCTGACAGAGGCGAGCTCAATAAAAGTGTTGTAATTGGGCAGGACCGTATGCACGGGCAGCTCGTCCACATTGCAGCGGATGTCCGCCTCCTCACAGAGATGCCGGAAACAGGACATGGCCACCAACACAGCCTCTGCGTCAGGGCTCCACAGGAAGGTGTAGAGACACACTTCCAGCTTGGTCTGAGCCTGTCTGCTGATGAGGATGAGACTGCCCTGTGTGGCACATTCCTGCAGAACAATGAGACATGAATGAGTGCATTTTCTCTGAGTGGATTCAATTTCAAGTTCATGTTTAGACAGAATATGGGTTTACCTTGTTCTTTAAGAGAAATTTGTTTCTACATATGAGAATCTCCCGGAGCCACTTCAGTATCTCTGTACTGTTGATCATCTGATGTCCAATCAGCTTCTTGCAGTTCAGAAATAAGACCTGGGAGCTGAGAGGGGAGTAAGGAGAATATAGTCAGATAATCTTTCCAATCGCCAACTTCACATCAACCAATCTCTTTATACCCACCTGATGTCCCAGAAGGTCTCAATGGGTGCGTCAGGGTTCCACAGCTCAATAGTTTCTGGCTGATGTAACACCAACAGTGCCTGGGTGAGAATACAAGAATGAGTAAATGAGATGCACAACTACAAGAATTAAAAGTAGTAGTATTATAGTATCATCCATATACTGTTAAGTACGCATTTTAATTTTTTTTATGTGCTTTCGTCATTTTTATAAGGATATGTTTTAATATTCCTATTAAGCTTTAATAAATATTTTTTTATTTTAGTTGTAGTAATTGTAGCATACTTAATACTTAAATTTTATTTTTTATAGCTTTATTTGAGTTAACAAAAACAACTTTTAAAGTTTTAGTTTTTGGTTAACAATACCAAATAGGAGGTTCAAAGAAACAAACAGTCTTACCTCCATGGCTTCCTGTGAAAGCTCTGCACTGTGGTTGAGAGGAACCAGCTGGACCAGACCTTTGATGAGCTCAGCTGTGCTGTTCTGGATCTCTTGACCTGGTTTCCCTGGGTTCTGATGGTGAGAAAGTGCAACTAGTGGAGTCAAATCCTTAAACTACAAGTCTACTGCGAAGCTTAGATATTTAAACCATTTTAGGCCAAATCACAGTTCATGTTAAGGAAAGACTGCGAAAAAGAACCAGTCTTCTTCAGGCAAAAAAAGGGGAAAAGAAATGAATAAATCCATATGTACATCCTAATCTGGATAATCCAGGATTTGAACCAATCAGAAAACACAAACACTGTTAGATTAGAGCATTTTATGAGAATTAAAGGAGCAAGAGGTCAAAGGTGACACTGAAAAAAAAGAAAACTTTTTCCAGTCTTTTTCTTAGCCTAATATGCAGAGACAACTCTAAGATAACTTTAATACAAAAGGTAACTTTTGTACAGAAACTTTTAACAGAAGCTAAACGACTATTTCATACCCATTTCCATCAAATACTCACATGCAGCATTAGTTTGGGGTCAGCATGGATGAGTTTGACCAGGGCCAGCAGCAGAGAACGCGAGTCAAGGTCAGTGGACTTCTCCTTGAACTTTAAACTAGTCGTCATTTTCTCTTTGAATGTCAGACTCTGCCAAAAAAAAAAAAAAAAAAAAACTTTAACAAAGACCAATGCTTTTCTATACACCATAAACTGTGTAAATGATGATGTGTCTCACTGATGTCATCCTCAGAGGTGGATGGGCACCGAGACTCTGAACCACTCGGCCCAATGTGTCTGCAAACATGGTGCGCAGTTCTCCTGAGTAGCAGTAGATGGCGTCAATCTTCGGCCACCAGTCCAGGTGTGACTAGCAAGAACATAAATGCGAAACATTAATAAGCAATAAACTACAAAATTACTGCACTCCTATAGCATCATAAAAGAGAGAGTCACTGTCAACGGTCACAAAATGCATTTTATCATGAACAATCATCAATACTCATGCAGAATGCTGACACATTTGGAGATCATCTATTTGTATAATGGGTTTATCATTTATTTAAAGTTGCATTTAATTTGCATAATATTAAAATTTTAAATAAAAAATTATAATTATTTGCATAATATTTAAAAATTATTTTTGCATTGTGTGAATGTCCATACAGAGATCATACTTACATTGGTGATAATTTTGTGCAGGGAGTTGACCAGGACGAAATAGAAAGTAGGAGGAGAAGTCGAGGCCAGGAATACCTAGAAAAGAAATAAATTTATTAAACAACAACAAAAACTTTCTGTGTAGATATTAGAACATGTTGGTTATGGCAATGATCTTAAGTTTGTCCTGAAATGAATGTTGACTAGCTCAATACGCTGTGATAGTAATAATATTAAATCTCTTGTTAGTGATTGTTTATTAATTGCTATAACGTCCTTTGCAAAATGCTGGAAACTCTAAGATTCAACAACCGAGCTTACCTTAAAATGCTGGTTGTTACGAGGATTGATGCGATAACATGACACAAAGCAGTCAATCATCAAATCCACATCGGCGCTCTGGCAGCCCGCACCCCTCGAGAATGGCTTAGTAGGGTTAAACAGAAGACCCTGAGAGAGAAGAGAGAGCAAATTTGCACACAGCTAGAAACAGAAAAAAATGTTCTTCATTCCCTTCAGACATGCACTGCTCTGTAATCGTTTACTCAAAAAATGGTCCTCTTCACCTTAAGGTCCATGACGATGGACTGAACTAGGAGAAAGATGACGGAATTGTCCTCCCAGTTGATGTAGGTGCAGGCTTTGCAGAGTTTGACACATGCGACGGCCGCACTCTCAGTCAACTGTCTGCTGCCGCTGTGCTGTCCCAGAGCCTTCCGTAGACTGTCCACAAATGACTTCTGTTGAAGACAACAGAACAGCTAGGTTTGTCTCCAAAAACATTTGTATGCAGAAAATAAGTCTTGGTTCCAAAGCTCAACTTCAACATAAAAGACTTTGGAAATGACAGGAGATAAATAAAATGCAGTAATAGAAGTCTAATTCACTGTGTGACCTCTGACCTTGTTAGCTTTTTCCTCCCCCCCTACTTCTTTGGTAATGCTCTGAGTGATCTCTGGACAAAGGATGAGGAGGATGATCTGTAGTGGCCACACAGCAGCCTTTCTCTTTGCACTCTCTGCAAAACTGTCCACCAGGTCGAACAGTTTTTCTGCACAGTCTGTATACACAGAAACACACAGTTTAATCGTTACACATCTAAAATTGGACTCCAATAAGCAGTCTAGTAAACAAGTCAGCTTAGATATGAATCATTGTCTCACTCACCGGCCATGTCAGCATGGGGTCTCTGATAGAGCATAGTGAACTCATCAGGGTAGTGTTCAACCCAGTTCCAAAAAGCCTGACACAAACATATCAAATAAATTTACTCCTATAACCTTTAATAAGATGAGAATTATTAAAGCTAGAAAAAGTCTCCTAATCTATTGTATTATTTAAAAAGCACATACCTTTTCCAAACTGCTGATTACTGCAAGCTGAGCCGGCTTTTTCAAAGATTTGAATTTAAGTACCGTTTCTAAAGGGAACATGCAGGAAGTTATTAAGCAATTCCACGCCATATATTTAATAAATTAATTTATTATAAATTATAGAAACACTATATATTTATTTGCATTCAGTTGTGCTTTAATACTTATTATGCCATATTTTGATTCTGATTTTAATTATGCAGCTTTAGACTACCCATAAAATTCATCCTCAAACTTTTTGAAAACTGAGGCAATAAAATATCTATAAAATAGAGCATGCTTTACCTTGTAGGAGTCTCTTTAACTTGGAGCAGTCTACGTTGATATACTGGATGAGCTCAATGTCATGGACATCCACTGTGTCCTCTGTACAAACTGTGAGCTCTTGCAACCTATGAGGAGACATTACATTAAAAGTTAATAATTTGTAAAGCCTTTAACTGTTCAATTTGTAGACAAGAAAAACAGCCCAGCATTTATATAAATTACACTCGTACAGTAGGCTTACAGTGTTTAAAATAAAGCAATTTTTATTAGTTACTATGGGGTATTTAGGGGGCTGATTCACACAATGAAAGAGGTCCTAGAACAAAGCCCTGTGGAACCCCCAGTATGTTAGAGAGGTACCTGGTGGAGATACGACTGAAGACGGCATTGAAGTTGGTGCAGCTGAGAGAGAAGAGCACGGCAGAGGCAGAACTGCGCAGCTGAGAGGCGTGCTGCTGGCCCTCACGGTACGAGTGCAGGAAATGACAAATTTCAGGCAGCAACTGTTTTACCAACATGGCCTCATCCAGCCTCAGGCAGTCCTTGGGTTGCTGATGATATACACGAATACACAATATACTTTGTTATTACTATTCTCTAGGGGTGTCCCCGACTAAGGATTTTCATAGTCGAATCAGAATTTTCAAATCTTGCCTATAGTCGACTGATAGTCGAATCATATTTTTGGGGGCGGGCGGCAAAATACATTACCAAGAGTCAGGTCAGACATTCGACAGTCATAATTACTGACGTTAACACAGGGAAAATGTGTAACGGACGCCTCGCAGACACAAAAATAATGTTTTATGTTTTGATTAAAAGATAGGTTAGTTAACATTAAACGTCAGCGAAACCCTAAGAATTCACAAAAAAACAAATTTCAACGGTGCTCTCATTATAACGTTATGTATATGACAGTAGTTATTAATGTTCTGCTTTTCTGTTTTGAGCTGCGCGCACTGAAGATGACCAGTAGAAATAAGCATTTGATAGCAGGTTTTTAAATCAATGGAATTTAACTCGTCATCTATCTCATATAGAATACGCTTCGTTATTTGTACAACATAATATTCATATTTCGACTTATAGGCTATCTGCACAAAATGATTTTTGAATGACTCGAATGATTCGACTGTGAGATTGGTAGTCGAATCAGGCTTCTCCTATCGAAGCATCGAATCTTCGACTATTCGGGGTAACCCCTACTATTCTCTCTCTTTTTTCTTTTTATACTGTGTGCTGTACAAAACTATACTTGTAAAGTTTAATAACATCTACTGTGTTGTAAGCTAAAAACCAGACTAAAACTACAGCGAGTAGAAAGTGCTTCAGGATCAGCAGCATGCAGGAAAGGGGGAAAAGAACAAAAATGAAATCCAATGACAGAGCAGCAAACAAACACATTAGTGGATCAATGTACTGCACACATACTGGGTCAAGCTAAAAGCCCGAAATGTGTAACAAATGGTAGAGGGGAAGTTTTATACTACAGAGCAAAAATTCCTGACTGCCAAAACTAGTTAATGAATAAAGTGTTTAGTTGTCTTGAATGTCTTTGAATTTCAGTGAACAAATTAAATCCTGAACAGCATGGAAGAAAACTGTACGTTATACCCTTACATCAAAGGAAATGACATAAAAAGAATTTTGCAAAAACAAAACAGGACAGTGAACAGCTGTGTAGCATCTGAGCAAGGGAAAATTAATAATCTATACAGGAAAATCCAGACAATCTCAAGACGAGGAAACACCTGCAAATGTAATAATCTCCTGACAGGGCCAGTTCAGAGCCCTCTGTCTGGGAGTAAACGCTAAAGATTTAATTGTTTTACCAGGGCTCTGTGTCTAAGACTTCACGAGTCCATGAGCAATCAAAAAACATTTCTGGACAGTTTCTGCTTTTTGAGACCAGAAAATTATCTCTGTCCCTATAATGTCCCTATAAAGTCATTCAAACTCATGTTACAGTCATTTCACACTACCATTCAAAAGTTTGGGGTTGACAAGATTTTTTTTTATGTTTTTCAAAGAAAACTTTAATATTGTTAAATATTATTATTATTTTAAACAACTGTTTTCCTTTTTTTAATATATATATTACAATTAGTGCTGGGCAATGATTAAAATATTTGATCGCGATTAATCGCATGATTTTCTGCGATTAATTGCATTATGCACAAAATTCAATAATGAATTCAAAAGTAGTGTGTTGTGCACTTTTTCCATTTAAAAGTACTGCTTTATGAACAGAAGTGCAATAACATTTAGATTGCAAACACTTTAAACAAATAAGGTGCTTTTTTTACAGCAGTATTCCTTTTACATAATAGCAGTTAAAATATTTATTGTAAATCTCAATTTATAAGATTAATGTACTCAAATTAAATATAAAACCAAAGCTATTTGCCACTGCCAGGGCATTAACATTTTTATAAAAAATATTTTATAATTTGTTATAGAAAAACAAGTTATGCTCAGAGTCCAGAGCCTCGATCATAACATTATAACAGGCACCTTCCAAGTAGAGACCTGCACTATCGTGGGACCCAACGCAACAGAGTGCGGCACGGGACAACACTTGATGGCCGAGTAGAGACTCTTGTGTGCGGGATGCGGGAGAATAAGGGTGTACTCACACTAGGCAATCTTAACCATGCCAGAGCACGTCTGACCCCCAAAGCCCGGTTCGTTTGACTAGTGTGTTGGCTCCGTGCCGCGTTCGTTTAGCAGTCCCTGGCTCGGTTGGAGGTGGGCCAAAGCGCGGTTCAGTTGGGCTCAGGCACGGCACGCATGTAGTGTCGGAGCGCTGAACTTCTGGTATGTGCAGCATGATTGTGTGAACATTTCAGAGCAGCAAAAGTGATAGATCTGTAAAGCAATATATTGTGAGAGGGCCGTGTGTGTTACCGCGTCCCAAACGACTCAAAATAATAAACCACAAAGTTAACAAAACTATGCACTCCACTTCCCATTTCCCACTTATGAAGTCATGGGCGCTTCATGTGAGCACTGCTGCAGTCATAATCGCATTTAGGCCCACCCCAAATGCTCTCATTGGTTGAGACGTGTGATGACATCCATCCCAAGCCAGTACTGATCAACATCCCACCCCTCCTGTGACCCATGGTTTGTCTGTATGTGTATTCAGAGCCAGTGAGCAACGGACTTTCATAATAATAAAAAACTGCGTTAACGCGCCATAAAATAATTGTCGGCATTAATCAATTAATGCGATAACGCGTAATTTCTAGCAATAGCCAACAATATATTGTCTGGGTCAAAATTATCGATTTTTCTTTTATGCCAAAAATCATTAGGATATTAAGTAAAGATCATGTTTTTTATTTACTACCGTAAATATATCAAAACTTAATTTTTGATTAGTAATATGCATTGCTAAGAACTTCATTTGGACAACTTTAAAGGCAAATTTCTCAATATTTTGATTTTTTTGCACCCTCAGATTCCAGATTTTCTAATAGTTGTATCTCGGCCAAATATTGTTCTATCCTAACAAACCATACATCAATTGAAAGCTTATTTACTCAGATTTCAGATGATGTATAAATCTCAATTTTAAAAAAATGTTACCCTTTTGACTGTTTTTTTGGTCCAGGGTCACATATCTTATTTTTGTGATAGCAAAATTTAATTTTCAGCATCATTACTCCAGTCTTCAGTGTCACATGATCCTTCAGAAATGATTTTAATGTGCTGATTTTCTGCTTAAGAAACATTAGAAACTGTCTAGAAACTGTAGAAAATGTTTTTCTTTTTTTAGGATGCTTTAATGAATAAAAAGTTCAATAGAACAACATTTACGTGAGATAGAAATCTTTTATCTAACATTATAAATGCTGTTAATGTGACTTTTAAATTTCTACTGATCCCAAACCTGTGAATGGTAGTGTACAGCTAGTTTCTATTATACCATGGCATGGTTAAAAACTTTATTCTGTTTGTTTGATAGTTGAGATTCCAAGATGTTGATTCATTTTCTATAACCATGCTGCTATGAAGCAGTTCCAGTTTCACCACATTAAATTTATTTCTACAGCCTAGCATAGTAAACGAAACAGACTAATATTGGTCAGGATCACATTAGAAAAAAATGTATTAAAAAAAAGTCCAAACCTTTTAGATTTTCTTCTAAAAATTACTTTCAATATCTATAAAAATCTATAATAAAATATATGTAATCTTTTAGATCAGGGTGTGGATAGGCAATAATGAAACAATTGTGATTGTAAAGCAATTTTGCATTGCGTTCAGCAACAAAGGTGAAACCACAGCAAGGAACAAAGCTGTTAAAAGGCAGGACGTAAGACAGTCAAAACAAGCAACAGGTCGGACAAAGTTCACTCTGAGATAGGATGAGCTGCTCACCCCTGCCAGACACTTCTCCAGTGTGTCCAGGATAATCAGCTGGGAGAGGTAGAGGTTCTTCTCGGCAGCTTCGCCGAAGATCCGCTATGAACAAAAGACATACAGAAATGTGACAATAGCAAGACTAGAAGACACTTCTCTCAATTGATTGCAATAGAGCATGATATGATCATGTTCCTAAGCTAACAGTGTAACACTAAGCATAAAAACACAACACAAACAAACATTTAGTAAAATGGTTCATGTTTCTCAGTCTTTACTTATTTTCAGAATTGAATTAAATAAACATTTATCTGCCATCTTGGATTTATCTGTGCAATGCCAAGGCAGTTCACTCATATAACAGAGTAACTGGAATTTCAAAATTCAATTATCAAGATGGGGAAACTTGAATGTTATAGACATGGACTTACCATGTTGTTCACATTTTTGAGTATGTTGGTCAGACCGTTGATGACGAGGGCAAATTTGTACTTGGAGATGTTGATCAAACATTCTTTATTGTGCTCTGTACTCACTTTGGTGTGGGTGCTCTGCTGTCCCGTTTTAGTTGGGAGCTGTGAGTCAGAGACAGACAGAGAAAGAGAGGGATAGAGAGAAAAAGAGAGCAATTGAAACCACCATACTCTGTAAAGGATGCAATGAAATCTTTCTAAAGAGCAGGCCAATAAAAATTATGATTTTACACACTCATTACCGTGATGTTTGGGGACAATTTTTGTAATGTTTTTATCAGATGTCAAAATAATAATAAAGTAATATTGTGTAACCGTTTTCGCTTTTAATGTATTTTACATTTTAATTAATTTATTTACTACATGAGTCGTCAGTGTCCCATGATCCTTCAGAAATCATTCGAATATGCTGATTTGCTGCTCAAGAAACATTCCTTCATATATAACTTTGAAAACAGTTGCGCTATTTAGTACTTTTGTGAAAACTATAATACATTTTTTTGTTCCTGGATACTTTGAATAGAGAGTTTAAAAGAACAGCATTTATTTGAAATACAAATCTTTTGTGACATTATACATGTCTTTACTGTCACTACTTTTGATCAATGCTTAATGTGTCTTTGCTGAATAAAGGCATTCATTTCATTAAATTGTATCTTACCGACCCCAAACTTTTGGATGGAAGTGTTTTTTTTTTTTTACTTGACCAACTTGTTTTCAAATATACTTACAATTAATTTCAAGTAAATAATAATCAAATAAAAGTAAAAATTATAGTGTAAGCAAACTATAGTCATTAAAAAAGTAACCCAAAGCACAAAAATAACCATTATATTTAGTCGTATCAAAGGAAGTTAAGATAGAGAACTCTTGGGTCTGGTTAACAGGTGTGAACGCTGGGTTCCTGCGGCCTAGCTTTCAAAGTCTGTGTTATGGCTTTATTGAGAGCATTGGGTGGAGAACAGCTTGTAACATGTGGGACGCACAGACTGCGAAGCGAGAGGTCGAGCGGTCTTAAATTTGACACACCCACCCCTGAGAGAACATCCAAGCACTTAATGCACCAACTCACCCATCCTGGGTCTAAACGCTCAAACTTTAGGTGTTAAAACAAAGCGCCTCCAGCTCTCCAGACTTCCTCCCTTTGCTGCACACCTGCGGGCCAGCACATCTGCTCTTGTTCTCTCCAACACACACAAGCAGTTAAAGTCTGTGCAGTGGGAGTGTTGAAAGCACACATGGCCTGGCCGACTTAATGAAGCGTATGTGGAGTGAGGGGGTGGAGGCCTCTCCCCCACTAAGCATTCCCTGATGAGGAATTGGTCTTCACTGTTTCCGAGTACTGTGGCTCCTCTTTGGATCAAAAGAACTTTGACTTCAAGAAGTTATAAAGCTTGCGAACAACTAATGAATGCCATCAAACTGCTCTAATATATTGAGCTGTAGTGCTTATTTGCCAAAATAAGTTTAAGTCAGACTTGTAACATATCCCAATCCTGTCCTCCCCAAGTTCTCACCATCACTTCCAATCTCTCCTGTACTTTCAATTCAATTAAGAGTAAGAAAAATGCAAACAAAAGTTTGAAATTCATTTAAAAAAAGTTTTATCAAAACATCTCCAAATAACATACGACTATAAATAATACCCTTTAAAAGTCTGAGGTCAGTAGAAAAAAATATTATTATTTAATACTTTTATTAAGCATGGATGCATTAAACTGAATAAAATTGATCAATTTTTCCAATTGTTTTCAATGCTGAAAATAAGAAATCAGCATATCAGAATAATTTCTGAAGGATCACGTGACACTGAAGACTGGAGTAATGATGCTGAAAATTCAGCTTTGCCATCACAGGAATAAATGACATTAAAATATATATTAATATATATATTAATAATATTAAAATAGTTATTTCTTTTACATTTATACAAATATATATTTTATATTTTACCGTATATATATATTTCTTTTGGGGGGGGGGGTTGATCTATGGCGCATTCATTTTGATTCTTTACACGTGTAATGATGTCCAGTGACTTGTTTGCATTATTTATGCATTATTTTATTTATTTGTAAGACTTTTTTATGACTAAATTTGGTAATGGGAGAGTAACATTTTTTTTTAAACGTACACAGTTCAAACTAGGCTGCTTATGTTGAAGTGTTTGGGATGTGGGTTTTAATGATGAGAACTTTTTTGTAATCAGGCTCTCAAAAAGTATATAAAAATTTGGATATAGATTTATCGGCCAACATATCGGTTATCGGCTTTCAAAAATAAAGAATTATCAGTTATCGGTATCGGCCAAAATGTTCATATCGGTGCATCCCTACAATATATTCACAATTTTGTCTACATTTTAAAACACAGCAAATACACAGTGATTATACCGAATACAATCATGCAAAGTCCAAGAACAGACCACCAAAGTTGCTAACTTAACCAGCTGGGAATAGTCTGTTTCCTTGTGCCGTACACTTAGTATCACTCAAAAATGTGTCAAATTAGCCTAAGAAAGATTAAACCTTTTTTTAAATCTGATATTTCAACAAATCTTAGCTCATAATCTGCTTTAGCTAAGTAGACCTATATTTGTGGTGCAAGGCAGCCAAGTCACTACTGGTTGCACGGTTGAAGTGTCCTGACAATTGCACTGGCCAGTGTGTCGGCATGTCAGAAAGACTCTCCTTCCCTCCTTCTTTCCGGCCAACTACTGTGTGGCCCTAAGAGAAAAGCGTGTGGCTGGAAATGAAAGTCTCAAGACCGGAGAAGAACCGGCGCACACACGGTCTTGTACACTCATAAAACACTCTCACAGAACACATAGCCCAGCCCTGTTGATATCCATTTTAATGCAGGATGCCGATGGACAGTGAGCACTTTGTTTCCCAGGAATGGTTTAAAATTCCAGAAAGGTCAGGGACCAATCGCTTCCCTTATGTGCACTTTGGCAGAGCCGGCCATACTTATGTGTGCTATGGAGAACGGACGGTATGTTAACCGAAAACACAAAGACAATAAAAAATATTATCATGTAAATCAACTTTATTTAAGATTACATTTTAAATAAACTTTCATGGGCCACCGTTTAAGAAAAATATGACCATCCACCCCTGTCACATTGGAAAGATCTTTCCAAAACTTCAGATAAAAATGATCTTTTAGCCTTTTTCCAGGATATTGCTACAACATGACCAGATCTAATTTTAAAAGGATCGTTCACCTAAATGCGAAAATATTCTCATCATTTATCAACCTCATGTCATTCTAAACCTGTATGACTTTCTTTCTTCTGTAGAACACAAAAGAAAACATTCTGAAGTACATTGGAATCCAAACAACATTGGGCCCCAGTGACTTTCATTCAAGTCATACAGGTTTGGGATGACATGAAGGTGATAAAATTAATCCCTTTAAGCTTCTTACAACAAAAATAACTGATCAGAAACTACCCAACAACTAGGGCTGAAACGATTAGTCGACATTATCGACAATAAAAAATTGTCGACAAATATTTTTGTTGTCGAGTAGTCGTTTGATCTCATATGACCTAATGTAAGAGCCTGCAATAACGTGGTTTGACCAGTGTGGCGCTGTCGCGCAAGACTGTAATTCAGCTCTCCTGATGCTGATGCAATTCAAGAGAAGAAGACGCCGCACTTCAGACAGAGCAACGCAGCCGAACCCGAAGCCAAACACATCAAAAACTGACAGCGGTGAGAAAGCAGCAGTTTAAAACGCATCTGATTTCAGCAATGTGGATGTTGCACGAGCTCTGCAGTTCAGTACTCCAGTAAAGTCCAGTCACGTCACATTTATTTATATAGTACTTTATCAGTGTTTCCCCATTAATTATATTGTGGGGCGCCCCGCCCCCCTTGAAGGTCAAGTTACTTTTATTTTCTCTATATAGCGCCAGATCACAACAGAAGTCATTTAAAGTTACCTTTTCTATAGAACAGGTCTATACCTTGTTCTTTTATTAAACAAACTAAATAGTCTTATGTTATTTATCTTATTTACACGACGGCACGTCGTTTCTGTCTCTACGTTACATGGTCGCGCTCTCTGCATCGCGCACAGCGGAGTTCCGCCCCGATGCGCGCACACAGGTGAGCACACTCCCACTCCCACTAGTATTTGTAAATATTAAGCCGCAAAATGACTATTTAAATATGAATTCTGTGTGTTAATGAATGGCGCAGACTAGGGCTGCACAATATATCGAAATTATCGAAATATCACAAATGTAAATATCACAATATGCATATCACAACGGCGTGTGATATCATTATCATTTTAATAATAGGCTATAGGGCTGTGCGATATTGAAAAAAAATGTGATATGCGATACCTTGTTAAAAAATGCGATATTCGATATGCGATACGATATTGCTTAAAGTG
>NW_015555712.1:128850-129736 GCF_001515605.1 Sinocyclocheilus anshuiensis
AACTTCTGAAAGTGACCAGCAGTGTTTTAGCATTACTTAAAAAGTAATGTCACAAATCAGAAAATGTAATTTAACATCAATGTGAACATACAAACAAAAAAATGAATGACACTAATTTTATATCATTGCAACTTTGCTTTCCATACACTTTAAGTGCTTCTTCATATACCACAGCAAAAACTATAGTCTGAGAAAGTTTAAACATGATTAAAGGCAAGTGAACATTCAGTAAAAAAAAAGAAAAAGGGGGAAAAAAGAACAAATACACAATTTACAAGCATAGATGTGTGTGTGTGCGCGCGCTTTGCACGTGTACGGCAGAACGGAAGATACGCTGTGCGATTTGCGGCTTGTGCGTGCGCTTCAGGTGTGAGTCAGACAGCAAGACGAGACGGCAAAGAGTGCCTCCACTCAGTCACACCAGCCAGCGCCTCCTGACCCACTGAACTGTAGTAACCGCAAAACAATGGCATACATGGATAATGACTGATAAAACTAAATGTTGCAAAAGGTCAAAGTTTAGTTCGATGCATATAGCAGAGAATTGCTTGATGTTAAAAAGAGTTATTAAGTGTAATAAGTTGCAGAAAACAACTCTTTGCCGTCTTGCTGTCTGACTCACACCTGAAGCGCGCGCACACACACAGACGCGTTTCAGACCGAGTTGATTCGTCTTTCGCATCTCCTCATGTTTGAACAGACACATACACACAGAATTATGTCAATAGTACCCGTCTCGACGATCATTCTCGTAAACGCAGTCGGTTATGTTTTAAATTAATGTAAACAGCTGAGAAAGAAATCGGATGTGTATCATTATACTGAATCCGTGCAGTCGGATTTAAAGGGACATCAGCCTATAAATACGTGCTGCTGAATATGTCAC
>NW_015555712.1:130308-132893 GCF_001515605.1 Sinocyclocheilus anshuiensis
ATTTTACACTTAATTATTACATTTCTGTACCTGAATACTACTGTTTATTTTATCTATGCTTGTAAATTGTGTATTTATTTTTTTTACTGACTGTTAGACTATAGTTTTTGCTGTGGTATATGAAGAAGTACTTAAAAGTGTGTGGAAAGCAAAGTTACAATGAATAATGTGTGTCATAAATTTTTTTGTTTGTATGTTCACATTGATGTTAAATTACATTTTCTGATTTGTGACATTACTTTTTAAGTAATGCTAAAACACTGCTGGTCACTTTCAGAAGTTGTAGTGATTCTTTCTTTTCCAAGAAAAAATGTGAAACAAATTGGTTATATAATTTTCATTTTTAAATATTTTAAAATATAATTCAAATTGATTTTACACACTTTAAGCAATATCATATCACATTTTTTAACAAGGTATCGCATTTTTCTTCAATATTGCACAGCCCTAGCGCAGACACGCGGTTTTGTGTACTACTCATACTGAAGCGCGCGTGACCCTTCCGGTGATATTAGCGTCTGCCGTCTCACTAATGAGGACATAAATACATTAACATCTCCAGAACTGCTCTGAGAGTCACTTCATGAGCATTTGACCGTTTCATTTGAGTAAAACTATCCTTATATCACATACACACAGAAATGTAAAGGTATTCACGGCAACCCGTCAAAATAAAAGTTCGGTTTAACTTGGAGACATTGTGGCAGAAATATATTACTGTTGTTCAGGAGAATGTACATAATAGGCTACTACTACTACTAATAAAATTATTAAAACCTTATTTGTAAGGAATAATCATATAATATTTCTTCAATGTTTTAATTGTAATATTAAATCCCCTTTATTTTCCAAAAAAATAAAATGTGTTAAATTTTCATTATTTAAAAGATTAAATTAAATTAATGTTTTATGCCTTTAAAAATGTAAATACACAACACAGAATTTCTGAGGGGAAAAAATTTATTTAAATAAATTAAACTTGTTTTTATGCTTTTAAATAATTAGACATGCTAAAACACAGAATTTGGTAACAATAAAACATAAGGTTGGAAAAAAGAAAACATTTCATAGGACCCTAAACATGTAATTTGTGTTAAAATTTTAATAAATTGATGTTAAATTAAGTTTAATGATAATTAATTAATTACATTATAATTATTTAGACATGCTTTTTGATAAATACAATTTAATTTAACCATTAAAAAGGAGTCCAGAAAATTTTTAAAAAGCCGTAAACCTAGGGGTAGCACTGACGTTATGCAATAGATAGCCTTAAATCAAGCAGCTTTACAGTATTAAACATGAAAAAACAGATTCAGTCATTAAAGCTTGATCTAGCTCAGGACCATTTTGATTATCATAACCCTACAAGGTATTTTAAGAGAGATTATGTTGTGAATAAAATAGTTTATCCAAAAATAAAACGGCTCATCACTTACCTTTATTTTGTTTCTTATCCATATGACTTTTAGGCAGATTTTAGGCAGAATGATGTGTCATTCAGCTACTTTTTCATATAGCTAATTAAATGGTGAATAAGAGAGTTTCTCTGTCATCTCATTTTGTGTGCCAAATATATTTATTTGTATAAATTAATTGTATAACTGTAATTACATAATATGACTTTCAAAAGCTAAAGTGATTACCTTTATGTATTTGTTAGAATATGTATAACTCAATATTTTAACTAATTGTAAAAGCTGAATAATCAATAAATGTCTACTGATTAATCAGCGAAATAGTCGATGATTAGTGGATTAATCATTCTAATAATAGTTAGATTAATCGATTATCAAAATAATCGTTTGTTGCAGCCCTACCAACAATACCAATAAAGTTTATCTTAAGTTCAAAGATCATCCAAATAAAAATTAAAAAAACTATGTATGAAGTGTAATCTTCATACATGCAAAAGCTCTTTAAAATCTCTTAAACTGACATTTATGTAAAACACAATGTATCATCAACCTCTCATTCCTGACTCTCCCCAGAGAGAGGACAGATTAGTTTTCCATGACCATGCAATGGCATCTGTGAGGTCATTGTTTCAAGGTGCTCTCTGCGTTCATTCAGCTGCTGACAAGGCAATAACCACCACTAAGAACTTGCCTATTGCAAGCAAGAAAAAGCCACACATCACTGATGATCAGCTCAAACAATCGATCCTAGTATTATCCGGTAGTTTCCATTCAGGAATTCTGCAACTTATGATCTGCTTGTAATTGCAATTGTGGTGAGCAGCTGTCATTCAAGTCATGAGAACATAGAGCAATACAAGTGCAAGTAGTGTCACTTGTCAATGTATTATGCTTTCACCAAACAAGTGCCTTAAAGGGTTAGTTCACCCAAAAATTAAAATGACCCCATAATTTACTTACCCTCAAGCCATCCTAGATGTATATGACTTTCTTCTTTCAGACGAATGCAATCGGAGTTATATTAAAAAACATCCTGGCTCTTCCAAGCTTTATAATGGGAGTGGATGGTAGCCTAAAATTTGAAGTCCAAAAAATTTAACCAATTCATTATAAAAGAAGTCCACACGGCTCCGGGGGGTTAATAAAGGCCTTGTGTAAGAAAACCTA
>NW_015555712.1:132905-135998 GCF_001515605.1 Sinocyclocheilus anshuiensis
TTAAAAAACATCCTGGCTCTTCCAAGCTTTATAATGGGAGTGGATGGTAGCCCAAAATTTGAAGTCCAAAAAATTGCACCCATCCATTATAAAAGAAGTCCACACGGCTCCGGGGGGTTAATAAAGGCCTCCTGAAGCGAAGCGTTTGTGTAAGAAAAATATCCATATTTACAACTTTATAAACCTTAATCTCTAACTTCCGCTAACTGTCGTACGCACGTTCACGAACGAGAGGCGTCCAGCGGATGAGGTAGGCGTAGCGTAAACTCCGGTGAGAGTCTCGCGAGAAACAAGTTTTGTTTACAGCAAAGGAAAACCAGTGTCCTCTTGGCTTATATTGAAATCCTCCGACATTTTTCTTTACAAATCCTCGTTTTGTACTACTAATTCATGACCGGTGTTTTGTTTTGCTGTCTCCTCTGCACTTCCACGTTCATCACCGCGTTTGCCTACGTGCTACGTCATCCGCTGGACGCCACTCTCTTGTAAATGCATGTATGACAGTTAGCGAAAGCTAGAGATTAAGGTTTACAAAGTTGTAAATATGGATATTTTTCTTACACAAACGCATTGTGTCGATTTAGAATGCCTTTATTAACCCCCCGGAGCCGTGTGGACTTCTTTTATTATAGATTGGTTCAATTTTTTGGATTTCAAATTTTAGGCTACCATCCACTTCCATTATAAAGCTTGGAAGAGCCAGGATGTTTTTTAATATAACTCCGATTGTATTCGTCTAAAAGAAGAATGTCATATACACCTAGGATGGCTTGAAGGTGAGTAAATCATGGGGTAATTTTCATTTTTGGGTGAACTATCCCTTTAAGCTCTCTGATCTAAAAAAAGCACTAAACCGGCTTAGCGATAAAACAGCCTAAACTCCTTTTCACACTTTCATTAAACTGTTATGAGCCCCTAATCTGCAGCACAAGAAGCCAAACCCTTAGAAAAGCCTCTAAACTTCAGACTGACAAGCACACCTTGGTATACTTTTTAAAACAGTACTTAGAGAAATAATATACTTTAAAAGAATATATTTAAATGCAAAATCAGTGTAATGTTTTTAGACACTTAACTGCACGTTATTATTTGCAATCAAATGAAAATGTATTATACTTTAAATGTATGTTAAATGCCATTCGTTAAACTTAAGAGTGCTTTTAAGAAGAACTTATTTAGATTTTTATATGTAATTTCATAATTACTTACATTGTCTTTGAAATACGGTTGAAGTGTAGTCTGGCAAACTAAATTTCAATGGAATTTCAATTGAAACTTGTATGTCGTGTTTAAATATATTTGTAATTACACATTTGTAATGATGTAGTTGCAATTTAGTAAGTTTAATCAACCCTCTACGCACACCTTGGCAATATAATCGCCATTGGCTAGTAAAAAATTTTGTTTACTCGCCAGACTGATATACTATTTTTCACACACACACTATCAATACAGGGACGGTAATAGATGAGCGCCAACCAACGAGAGCTGTTTGGCAATTAGCTCCACCCACTGCCGAGAAACCAGCATATCTTCTGCTTGTTCTTAAAAGCTGAATAATTCTAAATGAACTGTTATTTTGATCTGTGTTGAACGCCTCTCACACACATACTGGCGTGTAAAATCTAAGAAGTTATTAGCCAATGGCTAATGTTAGACATCATTTAATCGCCCAGAGAAAGATTTAGTCGCATATGCGAGTATTTTACTTGCAATGTAGAGGGTTGTTAATATAGATTTATTTTAAATGCAATACTGAATAACAAACTACAATTATTGACAAAATCTAGTAGCCTACTTTGTTTTAGTAAGTCAGTCAACCTTTGACCACAACAAAAGATTACCAAAACAATTTCAAATGTACTTTAAAGTAAAACCTTTAATTTTACATTATTTCAAAGTGCACTTTTTACAAGTGTACACAAGTGTGTCAAGAACCATCAAGATTCCATTAAAATTATTCCATTCCACATCATTAATATTATACTACGTGCAGGTCTTTTTTAAAATATACTTTTAAGACTTGAAGTACACGACAAGTGCACATTAAATACAACTAGTAAGCACACTTCTTTTTCACAAGGGCAGGGACAAAACACAATTGCTTTTGCTATGACAGCAGGGTCTGAAGGATGCATGCAGATTAAAACACTAAAAAGGCTCATAAATGCCCAGCTATTTTGTATGGCCTATTATTAATAGTGCACGTAGTGTTTTTTTTTTGTTTACGTTTAGCTGTCTATAATTTGTTCCAATAGTAAATTAAAATATCAGAATACTGATATGACCATGATAGTGTGCATCATTATAATGGCATCCTTCAAAGCTGCTATTAATTTCTTCAGGTGTCACACTTTTTGATCTGCAAACAAATACTGAACGTACCCTTAAGGCTCTACAAAACAGCATCTACAGACAATCGTATAAAAATTCATAAAAAATTACTTATGACAGGCTCCTGTCAGAAACCCTGTGCTGTCATTCCCTCTTCAGGCTCAAAAGATGCGTTATTTTGCATTTAAAACCGTCTAAAGTGTCAGAAAGCTTTCAAAAACACGGAGCACTAATCCACTGACATGGTTATTTTGTTGAAATCTTTTAAACATGGTTGCATGCACAGGACTGTAGGTGCCTGTAAGGCTGCTCCAGCTATGCAATTTCATCTCTCTGTATGTCAACAAGCACGAAGGAAGTCTGATGATTCCTTTTGTTTACATTTAGCCAGTGCGCGCGAGCGACTGATCATTCACCAAATCAATCACGACCCCACTGCCTAATATTTGGCTTTTGCTGCCAAAAGCAACACATCAGGCCTGAATCAAGACTTGCACGTATTGTATTTGGCCAGCGCAAAGCCCAAAACCACCAACATCGCATCTTCCACATAAACAACGCGTAAGCGTGCATATGCATCGTTTGCATGCTCGCTTTTTTGGCTCTGAAATGTCAAATCTCCCCACCGATGTTTTCTTTACCTGTTCGTCGAAACGATTAATGATGGCCTGGACCCATTCCACGGGCTTGTGCGCCGCCATGCTCAGGCGGATGCGCGCGCCGCTAAGTCTCCTATCAATCACTTATGCGATCCCGATT
>NW_015555712.1:136408-150484 GCF_001515605.1 Sinocyclocheilus anshuiensis
TCCTGCTGTCGATTCGCCCCGGGTGCGACAAATACCCCCTAAACCGCTCCGCAAAATAATCAAGGAGGAGAACAGAGGAGCAGGTGGAGGGGGGTTTGGTTTAGTTTTTCACTTCAAGCATACTCCACCACGCCGCCATGACACACCACCGGAAGTTTGAATCCTCCTCTCTCTCGCTCTGGATTCATTCAGTCTGGGTGCTGCGCATGCGCAGAAATGCTATTGAAGAACGACCATTATTACGCGAGGAATATCTATCTATCTATCTATCTATCTATCTATCTGAGTTTGGTGTTTCTGGTAAACTGAGTTACTTTTCTATGCACTGATTTAAAAAAATGTTTTTAGATCTTAAAATGTGCCATTATGTATGGTACTCAGTAAATTAAAGTACTATTGTGGTTTGTCCATTATTTAAACATAACAGAGCAGAGGTCATTCTGGTTAAAATGTGTAACTATATAAATCCTAATAAAGTATAGGCTACTCGTCTGTTTTTCTTGAAATAATTAAACAAAGCTTCTTTGCATTCTTTATTAAGAATTACGATGAACCATAAAATCATCTTAGAGAAATTTTGACATTAAAGCATGAAATATTTCATACAAGTAAGCTAAATAGAATGACCAACACATTAAAATGTAAATTCGTTTTCAAGAATCGGATTACTTTTTCCTTTAACAAAATTGACCAACTATTTTTAACTGTCAAACTAAATTAGTTTGTTTAATTGTGTAAATAGAAGTCCGAAATAATTATCTTAACTAGTGAATCTTTATGGTGCTTTAGTATAGTAGTAATATATTATAGCAACGAAAGGCCGCCGAAGGCTTTAATGAGAAAGAAAATCAGAATTCTACTGCCACCTTGAGATCAATCTAAACACAACGTCAACAGAAAGCTGTATTAGTTAACCTACTTATAGTCATTAGAGGGCGTATGTGTTATCATAGCCTTTTGAAAAATCCAGACTTTTGAACAATAGGCCATATTTATTTTAAGACTTAGGCCCCACCAATTTAGTACAAATTCAGTAAAAAAGATCATTTATTTTTAGGAGTAACAAGATTTTAATATAATGTTCTGCATTTCTCTGTCTAATTCTATCTGCTAAATATGCCTTGCACCTCAAAGATATTTTAACTGTCTGAAAATAATTTTTATTGTAACTCTGATCAGTTTCTGATTTGAAAGCCATATTCCTTAATTTATGAAATAAATTATCAGATTGTTCACTTGCCCTTAAACATCACACCATGAACATGTTTTTGTGGTTATATTTTAATTATTTCATTGCATGGAAGTGAATAAAATCATTAAACAACATGACAGCCAAGCAACCATTTCTCTTTTAACCCAGCAATATAGGAGGAACAGATGGTACAGAAGGTGCTGTGAGCAACTTTCAGCTGCTTTCTATCTTCACAGATAATAAAAATGTTTTTAAAAAGTAATTGAAACAGAAGCTACACAAATTTTACACGTTTAGCTACACGTTACTCCATGATAAACAGATACAGTACTAACAGTTCATATATCATACTGAAAAGCATTTTTTTGTTGTTGCTGGAAATGTATTAAAAGGTTCAGTTGCATGCACTGAATCAGAATCAGAATGAGCTTTATTGCCAGGTATGTTTACACATACGAGGAATTTGTTTTCGTGACAGAAGCTTCCACAGTGTAACAGAATGACAGTGACAGAACAAAAAACACAGATAATAAAAAATAGAACAAGTAAATAAGGAATAAAAATATATAAATTGACAGTTGTATGTGCAGGTATATTACAATAGACAGTTTTTGTATGTACAGGTACTGTATATTATGTGCAAATTTGAGGTGTAGACTGAGTATGAGTGTTAGATAAATAAGTGTATGAGTGAATAAATAGTGTGTGTTCCACAGTTATTGTTAAGTGTTCATGAGATGGATGGCCTGAGGGAAGAAACTGTTCCTGTGTCTGGTCGTTCTGGTGCTCAGTGCTCTGTAGCGTCGACCAGATGGCAACAGTTCAAAGAGGGAGTGTGTGGTGTCTTGTAATTTGTGATTTCTTTTAGACTTTTCCACACTGATTTTGCATTATGAGATACAGCATTCCATACAATACTATCTGTTGTATAGGTCACTGCTCAGTTTGACAAAGGTTATTTTATGCATACAGAACATATAGTGCTGTAATAAAATGTGTGTGGTAGCATTCTATTGCAAACATGGTCTGGATTTCTTAGGACACCTATTTCAGTGATATCTGTCTGGAAGCTGAGACATTGCGTGTGTAACAATCACTTACAGCACCTGTACACTTCACAATAGTTAAAATAGCTGCAGAAAAGAAAAGTATGTGTATATGTTATCACCAGCAGAAGCTATTTGACCAGTTGAATATTTCAAAGCCATGATCAAAAAAAAGTATTTTTAAGCGTAAAATATTAACTTATTTGTGGAGGTTTTAAATATGCACTTCCTATGGATCCTTGGCTTCCACAGAAAACAATTGTAGACCTCCACAAACTTCAATAACATCGATGTCCTCCAGTTTAGTAAAGCGATGCTTGTAAGTGTGTGCTTGCTGGCCATTCACTGACACATCGTACTGCTCTGCTTTGCAGGTGATTTTGATCTGAATTACACATACAAAACTGACAGTAAGATGCTTGCACTGATGTCACAAACAAACATCTCCTCTTAAAGAGACAGTTCACCCAAAAATTTGAATTCTGTCATCATTTACTTGCCCTTGTGTCATTCACAACCCATTAGCAAGCCTAATTTGAAAATGATTTAATCATTTTTTGTCCATTCAAATGTGCAAAAATCTATTACTGTCATACTGTACACTGTCCATTTAAATAGAAAACACATCTACATGTCAGTATTCCAGCCTACCTCAAAGAACTCTCCATTTTTAAATGGGATGTCTTGACTCTTTTCTTCTCTTTCCCAAACCCCGTTCTGCCAGGTACTGCGGACAACTGCATTCTCCTCAAAACGGCATAGGTAGTGAAATGCAATCCCATACCTGTGGCGCAGATTAATCTCCATCCTAATGAAGAATGGAACAGAAGAGTGGTTATGTTCTCATAAACATAAACTGTTTATAATAGTATTTGTACATTTACAACAAAAAATAAATAAATATAAAAATGCTTGTGATGTATGTCAGAAAGAAAGGATTTTTTTCTGACCTTTTACAGTTGGAGTTAGCAATTCCATAAATGACAATGATTTTGCCAGGCTTTAGTCCATCAACCACTTCTTTTTTGTACGATGCCACCTGATTGCAGGAAAAAATTATGAAAGCGTAAAAAGAATGTTTATGAAATTGTAAAATATAGGAAAGTATATAAAATATTAATCATGTTGAATGTTATGCTTAATAGTGGTAGTATATTTTTATTCTAACCACAAGATTCAGATGGCCAATGAAATCCAGCTCCATTCCCTCCCTAAGATGGTGTTCATTTGAGTGAATGGAATACGGTGATTATAGACCATTAAATCTTCCCCATTGGCACTTATCTATGGAGAGCCATTGTATAATAAGCAAAACAGTGGAAATCAATCATTGTTTTCATTCAGCTAGTACAGAAACAGAACAGTAGTGTACTAAATAAAGATTTTTGCCTGTAATTTATGGCTAGAAAGTTAAATATATATATATATAATATATATATTTGTCTTTCAGTTACATCTATACAAACGGCACAACGTAGAAATAATTTTGTACTGTAATGTAAACATGGACATAGCATACTGCAGTGAATAATGAACAGCTGAGAGGCAAACATGCACTTATTGTATAATGCTACCTGTTGTTAGTGTTTAAGTGCATTATTTTATGAGTGACAAACTGTGTTTGTTGAGTGACAGCTTTTGCCAGTTTTATGGAAGAATGAGTTGATTTAAGGTATGTGTGAAGCGTTTTTGTCGTTTTAATGCATTTTGTATGTGAAATTTACTGCTGTGCCAAGATGGAATTTGGTAAATAGAATTAAAGTGACCAAATTGAGAAAGGTGTCCTAGCAATTGTGAAGAAAAAACAAAACAGTAAATTGGCAAAAGACCTGCCATAGTAATGAAAGAGGAGTCATAATCTTACCTGCCAGTCATGTTTGGAGCTTGACTGAATGTCATTTTGGGTAATTTTACAGCCAAATAAATGACTTTTAAATAATTTATACCTTAAATGCCTGTGTGGTGACAAGGATCTTGATGGTGAACAGTTGGCCTCGGAGGAGAGGAGACTTAGAAGTGGGTTGATCGGAGTCCCAACTACCGTTTTGGAAGGTCTTGTACACTATATGTGGGTGGTCATTCTCAAAGTGTGGGCTAATGCACAGAGCAGTTCTAGCAGCGGAATGAGAACCATCCTTAAGGTTGATATTTGATCTGCAGAACACAATGAAAACTGTATACAAAACTAGCAATGTCCATGGTAATATTCCTTTAAATAAGACAAAGACACTAAGATTAATTTGTCCTTTTAGATGAACAAGAAAAAATACTCACATGTTAGCATTTGACGAAATACGTCCAATTATAATAACAGTCTTCCCTTCCTTCAAGCCCCCCATGATTGTAATCCCCCCAGTAATTGTGGACTGTGTTTGAGATGTGAATACAGTAAGCATATTTATGCAATATCACATTATAACTATGATAAATATCTGGGAAATAAAATAATAAAAGGACTTAATTTGACAAGACACCCAAAAAATTGCTGCGCATAGCTAAATCTCCAAATCTTTCATTAATATTGGTATATGAACATGCTGATGTGAAGTATTTAGTTAGAGTCTAGTATTAAAAACGTTACGTACCGGTTTGTAAAAAGTCTGTTGCTGAGAATCTGCCATTCTGCCAATTCTTGTTTTTCTGCAGTCTCAATGCAAATCTTCAGCTGGGTATTCAAGACCAAGGTTGGAGCACCACGGATAGTAAAGCATGATGAGTCGTCTTAAATATAGCTGTGATTTTAAGACCGCCCATATATTATACACATGCTATACATAAGACTCTAGGGAGATATATCTACCTGAAAATTACCTAGAAATATTTTCTACCAGTAAAATGCAAACAAGTATAAAAAGGAGATAATAGTCCAGAGACAGTCATGTAGACTAGGCTACTGTTGGCGTAACAGTGATAATGAAGAACATGATGCCTGATAATATGACCAAAGAGATGCATGAGAGCCCAAGAACCACAAACATTGGTGAATATCTAAGATACAGTGGAATATTTGTCCTTTTTGAATAGATATACCTATACCTGGAAATTACCTAGAAATATCTGCCATAAAATGCAAACCTATATAAGAGCAGATAAAATACACCCTCAGGAAAAACGTTGCAAAAGCTGTCACCCTTTTAAAAGGTATAGGCTACTAATGTGCCCCTTTTAAAAATTGTGGATAGCAACTGCATAAGGAGAATGATCCCCTAACGTTCTCCTAACATCAAAATTCCAGTAACATTTCTGTAACCATGCTGCAATAATCTGCAAAAAACCACCTCAATAATCTGAATTCATAAGACTGAATTCTCTTCTAATATTTTAGATTATCTATCACTGTAACTGAAAACTGCCCAGATCCTGTGTTTCCAAGTTAACTAATAAATAAAAAAATAAAAAAATACATAACTTTATTGCATTTTGGGAGATAAGCAACTGCTTATTAGGGCATGTTGTTGGTAAACACCAAAAATACTGTGATCAAAAGCACCACCCATTTCACTATTTTGAATCATAAAAACAGGTTCGTTTTTCTTAATTTGACATAATTCATGACATTTTGGACAGATAATTATGACTGCACAGTACGTAAATTTTTTCAAAGCACATTTTATCAAATCCAAGCCACATCAATCATAATAACTATTATTAATTTTGTATAGAATTGATAATAAGTGATATATAATTGCTGGAAAGTAAGGGCTGGAAAGTCAAATATTATTAAATGCCCATATGAGAAGGATGCAATACTAGCAAAAAAAAAAAGAAGGCAAAATTAAGGTGTGGCCATTGGTTAAGAAATGTTCATTGGGGCAGCAGGGTCACAGAAAAACATACAGAGACTAGTGCCACCTTTTTCCAGAACTGCAAACTACCTGGAGTCTCCAGAAGTAAAAGGTGTCAGGTTCTCAGAGACTTCGCTAAGGTAAAGAATCCTGAAACATGACCTCCACTTAATAAGAATCACAAGCTGAACTGTCATGAAATGTAATGAAAGCAACAAATAAAACTTTTTAATATATCACCTATTGTGTTTTCATATAATAATATTAGATAGCTATTAGAGTAATTAAAATTAAGCATACCTCTACTGCCACCATGAGATCAATCTAAATACAACGTCAGTATTTATTATAGTTAACCCACTTATGATCACTAGAGTGCGTGTGTGTCATCATGACCTTTTGAAATGTTCAGACTATTGAACAATGTATTTATTTTTAAGTCTCAAGCCCCACCAATTAATTCATTATAACCATTTAATTTTAAGGAATAGCACGATTTTAATATATTTTTTTGCATTTCTCTGTCTTGCTAAATGTCCCTGTTACCTCAAAGATATTTTTACTGGCATTAAATTGATTAGAAATGCATTCTTAAATTGTTCACTTGCCCTTAAAAACCACGCCACAAACTTGTTTAGATTATTTTAATTATTATTTTAATTGGATGCAAGTGAAAATAATCATTATACATGGTGGCACCGTCTTTAAAAACAATATTGAAGGAAGATGTCAAAGTGCTGCAAGAGATTTTTTAACTATTTTGCTAATGTCAACAGCACTAAAATATTTAAATATTTTCACAAGTGTTCTTCGCCTTCTGTCTGTATAAATTTCTTATAGCACCTTAAATTTCACAATATTTAAAGATAGCGTTGATCCTCTGATGAAATGCTGTTGAGTAGTTTTCTACTTCCACCTTGATTTAAATGTAGATCTATATTCAGCAAAGTGCAAAAGACTGCAAAAGTATTAGATATGTAGTTAGAAAGTTATATTTCTATATCTTATCATCAGCGTAAGATATTTGCCCAGTTGAATTTTGCAAACCAAATGAACAGAAAGTGTATTTTTAAATATAAATTTATTTGTGGACCCTGGATCCTTGTTAGACGTGCACAAAAATCAGCTGCAGCTGTCCATAAACTTCAAAGACATCGATGTCGTCCAGTTTAGTAAAGCGATGCTTGTAAGTGTGTGCTTGCTGGCCATTCACAAACACAGCATAATGCTCTCTACTGCAGGAGATTTTGACCTGAATCACACAAAACAGTAAGATCATGTCACAAACAAACTTCTACTCTTAACTCTTAGAGGGACAGTTCACAGAAAAAACACTGAAATTCTATTATCATTTTCTCGCCCTTGTGACATTCCAAACCCATAAGCCTTTTGTTCATTTTGGAACATAAATTAGATATTTTTTATATTAATTTAATATTCTTTTTAATTTTGTCCATTTGACAATACTGGTCTTTTTTGTTTGTTTTTGTTCCAGAGATGGGTTTGGAGCAATATGAGGGTGAGCAAATTAATTTTATTTTAACAGAATCAAGTAGACACTTCAGATTTGTATCAAACATAAAACAAAGAAAAACATTTTACACTATCCATTTCAACAGAAAAGTAGGTACCATAAGGATGTGAGTATATGCCTACCTGAAATAGCTGACCTTTTAGAAAAGGCACACCTCCACTCCTTTCTTCTGCCCCCCATTTCCCATTCTCAGAGGTATTACAGACAACCACATTCTCATCAAAAAGGGATAGGTAGTGAAATGCAATCCCATACCTGTGGCGCAGATTAAACTCTACCCTAATGAAGAATGGACCAGAAGAGTGGATATGTTATCAGAAACCGTATGTTTGTACACTGGCAGCTTTTAAATGTTTTTGAAAGAAGTCTCACCAAGGCTCAGTACTATTATGAAAATATTATTGCAGTTAAAAACAGCCATTTTGTATTTGCATATATTTTAAAACTTATTTTATTCTTGTGATGGCAAGAATAATTCAAGCCATTATTCAAGTCCTTAGTGGCATGATCCTTCAGAAATCATTTTAATATGTTGATTTGTGGATCAAGAAACATTTCTTATTATTATCAATGTTAAAAACAATTGTACTGCTTAACATTTTATGGAAGCCAAGATATACTATACCATTCAATGATTTGTGGTATTTACAATAAAATATATTCAAATAAAAAAAGTTACAATACTGTTTTTACTGTATTTTTGATCAAATGCAGCCATGGTGAGCATAAGAGACATGCTTAAAAATAATAATTTTGGCCAAAAATCTAACTTTTGGACGCCAGTGCATGTTTACAAAAAAACATTATATTTAAATGTGTTTATGTATGTTTATGTAAAAAGTGTATTCTCCTGTGTGTAAGGTTTTTATCTAACCTTTTAGAGTCAGTATTAGGAACTCCATAAATAAGAATGTTATTGCCAGGCTGTAGCCCACCATTGATCAGGGTTTTGTATGGGACCAGCTGTTTAGAGTAAAAGGATTCTTATAAAATTGTGTAATATAGAACATATAGGGCTCAACAATATGAATGACAGGCCAGTCATCACATAATGGTAGTGTATGTTGTTGTTTTTTTTCTAACCAGAGAATTCTGGTAACCAATGAACTCCAGCTCGATGTTTTGGTCCACTGAGATGGTGTTGACTTGAGTGATTGGAATACGGTGTTCATAATCCATTACATGTTTCCCATTGGCACTTATCTATGGAGAGCCATTGTATAATAAGCAAAATAGCAGAAAACAATCATTGTTCTCATTCTGTACATCCAAATAAATGGCTAACTTTTAACTTTTGCAAAGAGTGCATACCTTGTATGCCTCCTTGGTGACAAGGATCTCGATGGCGAACAGTTTGTCTTTGACGAAAGGAGAGTCAGGCGTGGATTGTTCAGAGCCCCATGTACCGTTCTTGTAGGTGTTGTACATTACATGTGCACTGTCGTTCTCATAGTGCGGGTTTATGTGCAGAGCAATATCAGCCTTAGAATCAGAACCGCACTGAAGGTTCACATGTAATCTGCAGAACACAGAATGAAAACTGGGCACAAAACTAGCCACGGTAATGGTAACATGCCATTAAATAGATTAGTTTGTCCTTTAAGAGCAACATGAAAAATAATAATGACCTGCTGGCATCTGGCAAAATCCGTCCAATTATGATAACACTCTTCCCTTCTTTCAAGCCTCCCTCGATTGACATAACTGGGATTGTCTATATTGGAGATGTGCATACTGTAACCATATTTACGCATTTCTGTTTTAAATATCAATGAAAATAATGATAAATATCTGGCAAAAATAATAAAATAACTTATTTTGACAAGATACACCAAATGTGGCTGAATACCTGAAACAGGTCCAAATATGCCATGAATATTGCTGTAAATATAGATAATTGTCTAAAACTATACATGAAACCTAATTATAGAGGCTAACATTAAAAATATCACTTACTGGTTCATAAATTGCCATCCTGCTGTTCTGCCGGTTCTTATTCTTTAGCAGTCTCAATGCAAATCTTCAGCTGGGTATTAAAGACCAAGGCTGGAGCACCAAGGATGGTAAAGTATGATGCAGAGTTGTGATTTTAAGCCGGCCCATATATTATATGTAGTTAATTCACAATTCTGGGTAGATATACCTACCTGGAAATGACTGAAATCAACCTTGAAATATTGTCTGCCAGACAGCTATAATGAAGACAATGGTAAAGCAAATAACAATAGTCCAGAGACAGTCATGTAGGCTACTGTTGGCGTGACAGTGATAATGAAGAACATGATGCCAGATAATATGACCAAAAATGCATGAGGGCCACAATCATTGGTGGATATGTATACAGTGGAATATTTGAGCTTTTGGGGTAGATATACCTGCCTGGAAATTGCCTGGACGTGCTGTCTGCCAGATAACTAAAATGCAAATCTGGAAAAGAGCAGATAACAGAGAAAAATTTACAAAAACTGTCACTGGGGAAGGACCCCTTCAAAAGTGCCATAGGCTACGAATAGGCCTACCTTTAGGGTTAAATAAGGTACAAAGAAAAACCGATTGAAAAGGCACCAAATAATGCAACAGTCAAAACCAATGAAATCCAAAGGAATTACAATACTAAGTCATAAAAATAAAATTCAATATATTAAAAGAATTCTAAAAAGAGCTGTCTTCTATGGAGGACGAAACCTGCAAAAACAATAAATAAATAAATACACAAATAAATAAATGTGTGCATAAATACACGTATTCTTGTTTAAATACATAAATAAATAATTAAACATGTGATGAAAGTAGGCAAATAAATCAAATAAATTGGTGGGCAAATGGAAAATGTTTAAGGAAATGCCAAACTCATCCTAACTATTTTCCTTTGATCACTCATTTATTTCTGCATAAAAATGATCTTACACGTACCTAAACAACGAGCATGTAAAACCATCCTAATAAACACTAGCTGCCATCAAAAGGACGAGCCCTTATTCCACGGATAAAGTGAATAATCTCACGATGACCATGGGATACTGATATTACAGTTGTCTCTAGCTCAATCGGGTTACAAAAAATGACGTCAGGAAACGACACTGGCCATTTCGTTGGGTCGTTTGTAAAGTCACGGATACTTTACGGACAATACAGCTCAGTTTTTTATGTATCTTGCTCTGTTGAACGGAAAAAGTGACTTTACGTAGGCCATACTGGATTAACACCATGCATTTCCTGTCAGCGGGAAAGGATTGTTTTCCCCTTGCTGCGCCCCCAGCTGTGACATGACCCCGACCAAGTCCATAACTGACACCCTCTCATTAGCATGTTGTGCAGAGGAAAAATAAATGTGGAACTACATTCAGAAATAAATGAGTGATCAAAGGAAAATAAATAGGATGAGTTTAGCATTTCCTTAAACATTTTCCATTTGCCCACCAATTTATTTTATTTATTTGCCTGCTTTAATCACGTTTAATTATTTATATATGTATTTAAGCAAGAATTTGTGTATTTATACACACATTTATTAATTTTTGTGCATTTTTTTTTGTGTGTGTGTATTTATTTATTTATTGTTTTTGCAGGTTTTGTTCTCCATAGTCTTCAGTGTTGTAAAAACTGTCCTCTCAATTTACATTTTTGGTTCTGGTAATCTTAGGAAACTAAGTTTTTGGTTCTCAGAGCATTCTAAAAACAGAGCGATTTTAAAACGCCCTATACACGATACTCTATAAAAAAAGAAACGCTTGACGCGAACGCAAAGAGCAAACACGTCCGTCTAGCGCGTGTTTACATGGAAAAACAATGAAAATGTGGCGCGGTGTAATGGAAAAACGCTTCAATATCAAGTTGCATATATCTTTAGAAAGAGCCTAGGTAAATATAGGCCTACCTACTTGTCGAGTACAGTTTAAGTTTGCTAAAATAAAAAACAAGTTTGTAAACATTTTTTTTTAGAGATAATTAACTGCTTATTTGGGCTGGATGGGAAACACCAGAAATGACTTAATTGCAATCATCAATAGCACCATTCATTTCACGATTTTCAAAAAATACAAACTTTTTTTATACTTGGCATAATTAATAACATTTTGGACAGATATATAAGAAATAGGATTCGTTGGAATATTTTGATATAATATGCTGTTTATTTGTATTAGAAGTGTATTATTTTAAACATGCAGCAAGAGTGATAGAGTTTCGAGATGATTATACAGAAAAAGGCAACTACATATTGTAATACCATATACAAAAGAGAATTGTACAGAAAGCCAAACCTAGTAAGAAGGGTTTTATGTTAATTCAAAATAGCAAAATCACAGTGCCGTTCATATTTACAGACATACATTTTTTTCTGTACATCAAAGCAATACTACTTTTTAACAATTTGCAATGCTTTCCCTTATCTTTCTTTTAAAAGTAACTTAAAAATTAAACATCACATATCTCTGTTAAGCCTGCACTAAAGTCAGCTGATCTCCACAAATCTCCAAAATATCAATGTGCTTGTGTGCCATTGACAAACACATTGTAATGATGGGGATTGCAGGAGATGGTGATAGCCTATTATTTTCAACTCACAATGACAGCAACAATAAAGCAATACATGTTCGTGGATGTACGCCTGGCTACCTGAAAAAGCTGTCCTCTTTGAAATGGCAAGAATTAATTCAAATCTTATTAGAAATGCAAACAGAGTTAACTGAGAAAAACTGCAGGAATTATTGCAAAATGAGAAGGACAGAAAGGTGAATGTGGCCATCAAAGGTCATCAACACATGTATTCATGCTAATATATATATATATATATATATATATATATATATATATATATACACTTTTTGCCAAATCCAAACCACATCAGTATTATAACTACTATTAATTTTGTATGTAATCCTTTCTAAGTGCTATATAATTGTTATTCAGTACTATAGAAATAGCAAAAGTACAACAAGAAATCTTAAATGGGACAGTAGGAACACAGAAAAACAGGTTGAGAAGACAAGATATGAACTGCAAAAGACTTTAAGAATTAAAGTGAAGAATTAGGTGTTAAATCAAGAATTAAACCATCAGAAACTCTTAACTCTCCAGTGCCACTTTTTCCAGAATTGCAAACTACCTGGAGTTTCCAGAAGTAAAACATGTCAAGTTCTCAGAGATTTCTAAGGCAAGGAATCCTGAAACATGACCTCAACGTAGGCTAATAAGAATCACAAGCTGAACTGTCATAAGATGAAAGCCACTAATGTTTTAATATATCACCTAGCATATTGTGTTTTCATATAATAATATTAGATAAATAGCTGTTAAAGTAATGAAAGCAAAGTAATGCTAATTACAGTAATAAAAGTTAAAGGGTTAGTTCACCCAAAAATGAAATTAGGCTGTGTTTTACTCACCCCCGAGGCATCCTAGGTGTATATGACTTTCTTATTTCAGACGAATCCAGTCGGAGTTATATTAAAAATTGTCCTGGCTACCACTCAGCGGGTGTTGCAGTGCATCAGTCCAAAAGTAGTGAAATAAAAAGCACCCAACCATAAATAAAAAGTGTCTCACACGGTTCCGGGGGGGTGAACAAAGGCCTGCTGTAGCGAATCGATGCGTTTTTGTAAGAAAAATATCCATATTCAAAACGTAATAATCACTTTAATCTAGCTTGCGCCAACAGTTGTACACGGAAGGAGGATGACGTAAGATGTCGGCATTGCGAATGCGTCGGTGAGTCTCGTGAAAACCAACGTTTGTTTACAGGAGCAAAGGAAGCAAAGTTTCCTTACTTTAGCAAAGGAAAACCAGTCTCCTCTTGGCTTATATCGAAATCCTCTGACATGCTTCTTTACAAATCCTCGTTTTGTACTTCTAATTAGTGACCGTTGTTTTGTTTTGATCTCTCCGCTGTGTTTCCGCGTGCGTCACTTCTGAGCGGAGCATGCGCAAAGCCGACCTCATACGTCATTCCCCCAGAACTGCTTCTGTTTACAACAGTGAGCGCAAGCTAGATTAAAGTGATTATCACGTTTTGAATATGGATATTTTTCTTACAAATACGCATCGATTCGCTACAGGAGGCCTTTGTTCACCCCCCAGAGCCGTGTGAGACACTGTTTTTTACGGTTGGGTGCTTTTTATTTAACTTCTTTTGGACTGAAGCACTGCAACACCTGCTGACTGCAATGATAGAGCTTGGAATAGCCAGGACAATTTTTAATATAATTCCGACTGGATTCGTCTGAAAGAAGAAAGTCCTATACACCTAGTATGCCTCGGGTGTTAGTAAAACACAGCCTGATTTTCATTTTTGGGTGAACTAACCCTTTAAGGCCTCTACTACCACCATGAGAATCAATCTAAATACAGTGTCAATAGAAAGCATAATGAAGTAGCCTATTATTATAGTTAACCTACTTATGATCACTAGAGGGCGTGTATGTCATCATGACCGTTTGAAATTTTCAGACTATTGAACAATATATTGTTAATACATATACATATATATATACATATACATATACATATATACATATATAT
>NW_015555712.1:150727-157686 GCF_001515605.1 Sinocyclocheilus anshuiensis
TTGTTAATATATTGCCACACCAGTTAATTCATTAAAACCAAGCAATAATATGATTTGAATATAATATAATTTTCTGCATTTCTGCAATGTTTTGTTTTTTCTTAACACAACTATATTAGAGGAGCAGATGTCAAAGTGCTGTAACAGATCTGAACTGTTTTGCTAACGTAAACAGCACTGCAGTATTTTTTACAAATGTTTTAACTGTATTTTAAATTACACATTAAATTGCGTCTGTAAAATTCACTAACAGCACCTTACATTTCACAATAATTAAAGGTCACATTGATCCTCTGATGAAATGCTGTTGAGTAGTTTTCTACCTCCACCTTTATTTAAATGTAGATCCATATTCAACAGTGCAAAACACTGCAGAAGTATTAGATATGTAGTTAGAAAGTTATATGTGAATGTTGTCACCAGTGGAAGATATTTGACCAGTTGAATTTATCAGACCCATTAACAGAAGATTTATTTTTTAGCATAAGATATATGAACTTGTTAGTGAAAGTTTTAAATATACACTTCTTGGGAACCTGGATACTTGTTAGGCTTCCACAGAAAACAATTGTAGATCTCCACAAACTTCAACAACATCGATGTCCTCCAGTTTAGTAAAGCAATGCTTGTAAGTGTGTGCTTGCTGGCCATTCACTGATACATCGTACTGCTCTGCTTTGCAGGAGATTTTGGCCTGAATCACACATACAAAACTGACAGTAAGACAAGGTGTTTGTTCTCATGTCACAAACAAACTTCTACTCTTAAAAATCTAGTTCACCCAAAATGAAAATTCTGCCGGAGTTCACTAACCCTCATAACATTCTAAACCCATAAGCATTTGAATATTTTCATATTTTTGTCCATTTAACCATGCAGAGATAAACAAATGTCTTACGGGTTTGGAGCAATATGAGGGAGAATAAATTAATTTTCATATTTGGGTGAACTACCCCTTTACCAGTATAGAGTAGTCACTTCAGATATGTATCAAACATGAAACAATGCAAATATCTATAACTGTCATACACTGTCCATGTGAACAGAAAAAGTTGGTACCATCAAGATGTTAGTATGCCTACCTGAAAGAATTGGCCTTGCATAAAAGGTATGCCTTCACTCTTTTCTTCTGGCCCCCAACTCCCATTTTCATGGGTATTGCGGACAACTGCATTCTCCTCAAAACGGCATTGGTAGTGAAATGCAACCCCATATCTGTGGCGCAGATTAATCGCTATGCTAATAAAGAATGGAACAGAAGAGTTGTCGGAAAAATGTTTAGGTAAATACATTTATGTATGTTTATGATGTGTCTATGTCAGAAAGAAAGGATTTTTTCTAACCTTTTACAGTCAGGGTTGGGAATTCCATAAATGACAATGTTTTTGTCAGGCTTTAATCCATTGATCAGTTCTTTTTTGTATGGTGGCACCTGATTGCAGGAAAAATGACCAAAGTGTAAAATGATTTATAAAACTGTAATATGCAAAAATTGAATTATCATATGCTTAACAGTGGTAGCTTATTTTTTCCTAACAGAATTCTGGTAGCCAATGAACTCCAGCTTGATGTTTTCGTCCACTGAGATGGTGTTCACTTGAGTGATTGGAATATGATGTTCATAGTCCTTTAAGTGTTTCCCATTAGCACTTATCTTTGGAAAGCCATTGGATAATGAGCAAAATAGTAGAAAACAATCATTGTTCTCATTCTGCTAGTACAGAAACAATACATGTTGCCATGAAAATAGCCTTATTTTGGCATGGCATTATACATCCAAATGAATGGTTAACTTTTAACTTCTGCAAAGAGTGCATACCTTGTATGCCTCCTTGGTGACAAGGATCTCGATGGCGAACAGTTTGTCTTTGACGAAAGGAGAGTCAGGCGTGGATTGTTCAGAGCCCCATGTACCGTTCTTGTAGGTGTTGTACATTACATGTGCACTGTCGTTCTCATAGTGCGGGTTTATGTGCAGAGCAATATCAGCCTTAGAATCAGAACCGCACTGAAGGTTCACATGTAATCTGCAGAACACAGAATGAAAACCGGGCATAAAACTAGCCACGGCAATGGCAACATGCCATTAAATAAGACATTAAGAATAATTTGTCCTTTAAGAGCAACATGAAAAATAATTCTCACCTGTTATCATCTGGCAAAATCCGTCCAATTATGATAACACGCTTCCCTTCCTGCAAGCCTCCCTTGATTGATGTAATTGCGGTCGTCTGTGTTTGAGATGTGGATACAGTAAGCATATTTATGCATTTATGTTTTAAAATATCAGTGAAGATAATGACGGCAGATCAAATAATAAAATAACTTATTTTGACAAGATACACTAAATGTTGCTGAATACCTAAATGTCTAAAATCCAGTGCACCCCAAACAGGTCTAAATATGCCATAAACATTACTGCATATTACTATATACTGTATATACACATGTATATATGTCAATGAAACCTCATTATAGAGTCTATTATTAAAAATGTCACTTACTGGTTTATAAATTGCCAGCTGTTGCTCACTAGCTGCCATTCTGCCAATTCTTGTTTTTCTGCAGTCAAAAATGCAAATCTTCAGCTGGGTATTCAAGACCAAGGCTGGAGCACCACGGATGTGAAAGCATGATGCTGAGTAGCCTAAATATAGCTGCGATTTTAAGCCCGCCCATATATTATACATAGGTTATTTTATACCTACCTGGAAATGACTGGAATCTACCTTGAAATATGTTCTCCCAGACAGCTGAAATGCAAACAAGTGTACAAGGCAGATAACAGTAGTCCAGAGACATGTGATAATGAAGAACATGATGACTGATAAAATGACCAAAAATGCATGAGGGCCACAATCATTGGTGGATATCTAAGGTATACAGTGGAATATTTCTGCTTTTTGGATAGATATACATATCTATATAACTTGGAAATTACCTAGAAATGTTGTCTGCCAGACAGCTAAAATGCAAACATGGATAAGAGGAGATATCATACACTCTTAGAGAAAAAGATGAATATATGGCTAAATAAGGTAAAAAGGTGTACCATTTGAAAGGGCATAAAACCATGGAACAGTATCAAAACCATTGAAATCCAAAAGAACAATACTAAGGAGCCATAAAAATTATATTGATTAAAAAGAACTCAAACAAACTGTCTTGAATGTAGTCATAAAAAAAGTCTTCAAATCCTCATCTCAATTAGCCCTAACATTTTTTGGTACTGGCTCTAAGAAATATTAGTTTTTGGTTCTCAGAACATTCCCCAAATAGAGCTTTAAAGGGTTACGAATGTTTAATGTTACCTTAACATTACATTTCAGGAATATTTCTGCGACCATGCTGCAATATTACTTCAATAATCAGTATATTAAAGATTGAATTCTTTCATGAATATGTAAGGTTATCTGGAACATTCATCTATCACTGTACCACTGAAAACTGCCCAGATCATCATCAAAAGAGTAAAAAACATCCCTACAGTGTTCTGGGAGCATTTATGGTTATAAAAAAAAAAAGAAGTTTTGCACGCAATGCTGCAAAAAACGCGAGATGCAAATGCAAAGAGCAAACACTTCAGTCTAGCGCATTTACAAAAACAATAACGTGTCTCAGTGGAGTGGAAAAACACTTTCTGTGTGAACCAGCCCTCAAGAGGGGGAAAAACGCAGAGGTATCGATTCCTTGTTTAGATTTCACCAAGGCTGTTCCTCAATAAAAGCTACCGCATGCGACTTTTCAGCGAAAATCAGTCAGTCAGTCAGTTCAAGTTTGGTCAAAATCAGTAAGCGGATCAGAGAAAAAAATGTCAGAGAAAATCTCTGCGGATCAGAGAAAAAAACCTGCAAACAAGCCTGCACTGGCCCTTTACGGGCCCACTTAGGGCTAGCCTCTGAGATTTTGCTCATTGGCAAAACGTTGGCCCCTTAGTGCTGGCCCTGCACGGGCAGCCCTCATTTAGCCCACACTATTAATTTACAACAGGGGTGCCCAACCCTGGTCCTGATCAAACACACCTGAACCAACTAATTAGGATCTGAAGGAGCACTTGATAATTACAGACAGGTTTGTTTAATCGGGGTTGGACAAATGCAGGAAAACAAATAAGTGCAATCATGAGATTTCTTAAGAATTGTGGAATAATGAACAGAATATAAGATTTAGGTGAGAAATTGTACATTCTCTTCACACTCCATCACAGTAGGTGGCGGTATGCACCTATGAAGTTGGTTCACAACCTGCCATAAAACAAAAAAATAAATAAAAGAAGAATCAGGGTTGGAACTGAACTCTGTAGGAAGGTATAGATCTCCAGGAACAGGATGCACCCCTGATCTATATCAATACATCTGTTTCATTCTAAATACTTTCAGCTACTATAAATTAAGTCTTTGGGAAAAACAGTTATTATACATCTGAAATGGATGCAGTCACCACATAACTAATGTCTATATTGTCAAATGTACAGTAGTCAAAGGGATTTCAAATCAATGGATTTATTAAATACAAAATAGAAAACATTAAATTCAGGTTAATACAGCTACATATAGCCAAAAATGTAAATACTTAAAAGTACAAAAAAAAACAAAATAAAAGAAAGCATACAAAGCAATGTAAGATTGTAGGATTTCATCATGTGAAATTTGATGTGTGCGAAAGTCTTATCTGTAGTACAAACATGTCCAAACACTGTCCATAGCTGAAGTTGGCTGATAGCAAATGAATAATCCAACCTCTGGTAATGAAAACAGTGGTCTCATGTCGAAAATAACTTTAAATCCATACTCAAATTGGACCATGATGTGGTAACCTCACCAATAAAGAGTCCTTCTAAAATGCATACAAATGCAAATGCATACTCTTAAACTCTTAGCATCAATCCAAACATAGGCCATACATACATGTACCATCTTTGCAAAAAACATCAGCAATGTGCACTTAAAAAAACAACAAAAAAAACTCCTTTACACTGGGCTTGAAATGACATTTCCCAACCAGGACACAGCACAATGTGTTCATCAGGTAAGCCATGCTGGCTACTAAACACCCTAGCATCCCTAGTGGTAAGGAAGAAAACTGCCCACAAAATTCTTATTAACAGGCTCATGTCTGGCCCACACTGGGCCATCATTGGATTAATGTGGGCAGTCCCATAGTGTGGGCTGCTCACAGAGAGCCTGCGGTGAGCCCAAAGCTGTGGGCCTCGCCTCGGCAAGCACGCACTGGGCCTGTTTATGTTTGGTGTGGGCTGGCCCTAGCCCACTGTGCCCGCAAAAAGCCAGTATGGGCCTCGCAAGGACATGTTTGCAGGGCTATAAGCATTATAAAAACATTACATTTAACAAATTAGAGAAGTAAGGTCATCTTATTATAATTTCAACATGCTGAAGCAATAATTAATGAAAACAAGGGCAAGTTTGCGTAAAACTATATCGTCAGTTCTCTGCTTTTACAAATAATGAATACAAAATGCTACTGTATTTTTTTAATCTTTAAATCTTGTGGATGTTAAATAAATATATAGGCTATATAATGTGTCGGGGAGAATATCGTCTTTAGAGGGCCTCCGTAGGCCTAACTTGGGAACTGTGGCCCTCCCTGGGCTTGACTTGGGGACTGGAGCCCTCCTTGGGCTGGATGTGGGGACTGGAGCCCTCCTTGGGCTGGACGTAGGGACTGGAGCCCATTCTGTGCTAGACTCTGGGACTGGAACCCTCTCTGGGCTAAACTCGGGGACTGGAGCCCTCTCTGAGCTAGACTCGGGGACAGGAGCCCTCACTGGGCTAGACTCGGGGATTGGGACCCTCTCTGGGCTAGACTCGGGGACTGGGACCCTCTCTGGGCTAAACTCGGGGACTGGAACCCTCTCTGGGCTAAACTTGGGGATTGGAGCCCTGGACACTGGAGCGAGCTCTGGGGCTGGAGTCGACACTGGAGCGAGCCTAGGGACTAGAACCAACCGCCTTCTCCTTCTTAGATTCCCCTTTAGGTTCGGGGTGAAAGGCGTGGTCGGCGGACTTGACACTGGAGCGGCCGGCGGGCTTGACTGAGGAATTTGGGAATGCCGCAGCCGGCGGGCTTGACATCGGAGCGGCCGGTGGGCTTGGGAATGCTGCGGCCGGCGGGCTGGTTCTGGCCCGGGGCCGGACGCTCTCCAGACACCGGAGGATCCCTTCCCTCCAGCTTAGTCCTGTGGTGTCTGGGAGGTCCACGGGGCGATGGTAATTGGCCCCGTGCCAGAACAGAGAGTTGATGGTGGCGTCATCTAAAGCCGTCACCACAGCGAGCCCACAGAACTCCCAGGCATACTCGACGAAGGGGAGATCCTTACAGGCTATAGCTTTGAATTGAGCGGCGATTTCCATGATTGCGGGGGAAAAAACGGAAAACCAAAACACTTTCAAAAACGGAAAACAAACACGGGGAGAGGGGGTGCCGCTTACTGTCTTTGGTCCGGTATTCTGTCACGATCGCTACTGTGAGGGAGTGCGGAGGAACGAGGAGACGTGGAGTACATCAACAAGGAGACTTTATTAACATCAAGGGAACCAGGAAAACACACGTAGCAGAGGAGGTTGACATAAACAATACTGGACCCCGAACTAAGCGACGAAGGGGAGATCCTTACAGGCTATAGCTTTGAATTGAGCGGCGATTTCCATGATTGCGGGGGAAAAAACGGAAAACCAAAACACTTTCAAAAACGGAAAACAAACACGGGGGGAGGGGGCGCCGCTTACATTATTTGCTCCGGTATTCTGTCACAATCGCTACTGTCAGGGAGTGCGGAGCGAAGGAACGAGGAGACGAGGAGTACATCAACAAGGAGACTTTAATTATAACCAGGAAACCAGGAAAACACACGTAGCAGAGGATGTAGCAGTGGTGGACAGTAACAAAGTAGTTTTACTTCGTTACTGTACTTAAGTACATTTTTCAAGTATCTGTACTTT
>NW_015555712.1:157696-158625 GCF_001515605.1 Sinocyclocheilus anshuiensis
GATCTACGTCACTGGGTAACACATTAGCATAATCCCCACCTGCCCACGAAATAGGAACACTCTCTGTGTCCAGAAGATGCTGTGTTCCACGATACCACAGCAATACAATACAAATGTTGTGCTCTCATTTTACAAGGACTGCTTCTCTAATATTGCCTTTTATCTTCATTGGCTTCTAATCTTCTTTATTTGGACCAACAAAGCGTCTCCGAACCACAACCTGTAAGTATGATTGATACATGTGTACATTTTCAATTGAGTGCTCAAAATATCTTTTTTTTTTTGTGCTAATATGTGATGTATACATAGTGCAGCTTTAGGTTTCCAGGTAAAGCAAGATATTACTGTTTTACTGAAATAGTTCTGTTAATTCACTGTGAACCCACTATTTCCTAAGAATGTGTCGATTAATGTAGACTGACGTTGTTCTAATTACTTCGTTTAATAATAAAGAATGTAGTGTGGCGCACAGACTTTATAATAATTGTGAAAGTGCTGTTTATGTAGTTAGGGTTAATGCAGAGAGTAAAAGACCCGGTAGAGAGAGACGAGTTTTTCAAAGTGTATTGTTTCATCAGTTAGTCATGTTAGCACTTGGCTAACGGTATCCACCATTATTGTTTTGTTAAGTGTTTACAGTTTAGCAGCTAAACTTTAGCTGTGGGCATGATTCGCTTACATAAGTGTTAAACAAAATGTTTTCATGTCATTATTTTAAGAACTGATTGGAGCACTATATTATTGTTTTATGTAAAGGTGCATGCTAGGGTTGCCAGGTTGTCACAACAAAACCCGCCCAATTGCTACTCAAAACTAGCCCAATCGTGTTTCGAGGGCGGTCCCCCTTTAAAAATCGCGATTTTGGGGTGTAAAATATACGCTTTCAGTCAAGGTTCCCCTGGTAAATTCGCATTCCAGTGCCTAAATAT
>NW_015555712.1:159006-159407 GCF_001515605.1 Sinocyclocheilus anshuiensis
ATTGCTACTCAAAACTAGCCCAATCGTGTTTCGAGGGTGGTCCCCCTTTAAAAATCGCGTTCTGGGGTGTTCCCCTGGTAAATTCGCATTCCAGTGCCTAAATATTACGTTATTGGGGTCGCTACAACCCAAACAACCGCGGACTTGGCAACACAGATGGTAGCGCTCGCTAACTTGCTAAAGCGCTCCTCTTTGTGCCAATCATAACATGCTTGGCCAGCTGACCAATCAGAGCAGAGTAGGCTTATGGAAGGGAGGGGTTTACAGACATTTCGCTCAGAACTGAATCTAAGTAACAAATTACTCTATGTATAAATGTATATTTTGGGAAAATTACACTGTTTTCTGACCTTAGATGCATTTAAACCTGTTGTAGGGGACTCCAACACAATATTAGGACA